>NW_025334575.1:0-70705 GCF_014858855.1 Bufo gargarizans | reverse complement strand
GAGTGTATATAGTGTACTTTATATAGTGTCCTGGAGTGTATATAGTGTACTTTATATAGCTGACGCCTGGAGTGTATATAGTGTACTTTATATAATGTACTCCTGGAGTGTATATAGTGTACTTTATATAATGTACTCCTGGAGTGTATATAGTGTACTTTATATAGTGTACTCCTGGAGTGTATATACTGTACTTTATATAATGTACTCCTGGAGTGTATATACTGTACTTTATATAATGTACTCCTGGAGTGTATATACTGTACTTTATATAGTGTACTCCTGGAGTGTATATAGTGTACTTTATATAATGTACTCCTGGAGTGTATATACTGTACTTTATATAATGTACTCCTGGAGTGTATATACTGTACTTTATAATGTACTCCTGGAGTGTATATAGTGTACTTTATATAATGTACTCCTGGAGTGTATATGTGTACTTTATATAGTGTACTCCTGGAGTGTATATAGTGTACTTTATATAGTGTACTCCTGGAGTGTATATAGTGTACTTTATATATGTCCTGGAGTGTATATAGTGTACTCCTGGAGTGTATATAGTGTACTTTATATGTGTACTCCTGGAGTGTATATAGTGTACTTTATAAGTGTACTCCTGGAGTGTATATAGTGTACTTTATATAATGTACTCCTGGAGTGTATTACTGTACTTTATATAGTGTACTCCTGGAGTGTATATAGTGTACTTTATATAATGTACTCCTGGAGTGTATATAGTGTACTTTATAATGTACTCCTGGAGTGTATATACTGTACTTTATATAATGTACTCCTGGAGTGTATATACTGTACTTTATATAGTGTACTCCTGGAGTGTATATAGTGTACTTTATATAGTGTACTCCTGGAGTGTATATAGTGTACTTTATATAGTGTACTCCTGGAGTGTATATAGTGTACTTTATATATGTACTCCTGGAGTGTATATAGTGTACTTTATATAATGTACTCCTGGAGTGTATATAGTGTACTTTATATAGTGTACTCCTGGAGTGTATATAGTGTACTTTATATAATGTACTCCTGGAGGTATATAGTGTACTTTATATAGTGTACTCCTGGAGTGTATATAGTGTACTTTATATAGTGTACTCCTGGAGTGTATATAGTGTACTTTATATAGTGTACTCCTGGAGTGTATATAGTGTACTTATATAGTGTACTCCTGGAGTGTATATAGTGTACTTTATATAGTGTACTCCTGGAGTGTATATAGTGTACTTTATATAATGTACTCCTGGAGTGATATAGTGTACTTTATATGTACTCCTGGAGTGTATATAGTGTACTTTATATAGTGTACTCCTGGAGTGTATATAGTGTACTTTATATAGTGTACTCCTGGAGTGTATATAGTGTACTTTATATAGTGTACTCCTGGAGTGTATATAGTGTACTTTATATATGTACTCCTGGAGTGTATATAGTGTACTTTATATAGTGTACTCCTGGAGTGTATATAGTGTACTTTATATAGCGTACTCCTGGAGTGTATATACTGTACTTTATATAGTGTACTCCTGGAGTGTATATAGTGTACTTTATATAATGTACTCCTGGAGTGTATATAGTGTACTTTATATAGTGTACTCCTGGAGTGTATATAGTGTACTTTATATAGTGTACTCCTGGAGTGTATATAGTGTACTTTATATAGCGTACTCCTGGAGTGTATATAGTGTACTTTATATAGCGTACTCCTGGAGTGTATATACTGTACTTTATATAGTGTACTCCTGGAGTGTATATAGTGTACTTTATATAGTGTACTCCTGGAGTGTATATAGTGTACTTTATATAATGTACTCCTGGAGTGTATATAGTGTACTTTATATAGCGTACTCCTGGAGTGTATATAGTGTACTTTATATAGCGTACTCCTGGAGTGTATATAGTGTACTTTATATAATGTACTCCTGGAGTGTATATAGTGTACTTTATAATGTACTCCTGGAGTGTATATAGTGTACTTTATATAGTGTACTCCTGGAGTGTATATAGTGTACTTTATATAGCGTACTCCTGGAGTGTATATAGTGTACTTTATATAATGTACTCCTGGAGTGTATATAGTGTACTTTATATAGCGTACTCCTGGAGTGTATATAGTGTACTTTATATAGTGTACTCCTGGAGTGTATATAGTGTACTTTATATAGGTACTCCTGGAGTGTATATAGTGTACTTTATAATGTACTCCTGGAGTGTATATAGTACTTTATATAATGTACTCCTGGAGTGTATATAGTGTACTTTATAATGTACTCCTGGAGTGTATATAGTGTACTTTATATAGTGTACTCCTGGAGTGTATATACTGTACTTTATATAGTGTACTCCTGGAGAGTATATACTGTACTTTATAATGTACTCCTGGAGTGTATATAGTGTACTTTATATAATGTACTCCTGGAGTGTATATAGTGTACTCCTGGAGTGTATATAGTGTACTTTATATAGCGGACGCCTGGAGTGTATATAGGTACTTTATATATGTACTCCTGGAGTGTATATAGTGTACTTTATATAATGTACTCCTGGAGTGTATATAGTGTACTTTTATAATGTACTCCTGGAGTGTATATGTACTTTATATAGTGTACTCCTGGAGTGTATATATGTACTTTATAATGTACTCCTGGAGTGTATATAGTGTACTTTATAAGTACTCCTGGAGTGTATATACTGTACTTTATATATGTACTCCTGGAGTGTATATAGTGTACTTTATAATGTACTCCTGGAGTGTATATAGTGTACTTTATATAATGTACTCCTGGAGTGTATATACTGTACTTTATATAGTGTACTCCTGGAGTGTATATACTGTACTTATATAATGTACTCCTGGAGTGTATAAGTGTACTTTATATAGCGTACTCCTGGAGTGATATACTGTACTTTATATATGTACTCCTGGAGTGTATATAGTGTACTTTATATATGTACTCCTGGAGTGTATATAGTGTACTTTATAATGTACTCCTGGAGTGTATATATGTACTTTATATAGTGTACTCCTGGAGTGTATATAGTGTACTTTATATAGTGTACTCCTGGAGTGTATATGTGTACTTTATATAATGTACTCCTGGAGTGTATATACTGTACTTTATATATGTACTCCTGGAGTGTATATAGTACTTTATATATGTACTCCTGGAGTGTATATAGTGTACTTTATTAATGTACTCCTGGAGTGTATATAGTGTACTTTATATATGTACTCCTGGAGTGTATATAGTGTACCTGGAGTGTATATACTGTACTTTATATAGGACCTGGAGTGTATATAGTGTACTTTATATAATGTACTCCTGGAGTGTATATATGTACTTTATATATGTACTCCTGGAGTGTATATAGTGTACTTTATATAGTGTACTCCTGGAGTGTATATAGTGTACTTTATATAATGTACTCCTGGAGTGTATATACTGTACTTTATATAGTGTACTCCTGGAGTGTATATAGTGTACTTTATATAGTGTCCTGGAGTGTATATAGTGTACTTTATATGGTACCTGGAGTGTATATAGTGTACTTTATAATGTACTCCTGGAGTGTATATAGTGTACTTTATATAGTGTACTCCTGGAGTGTATATACTGTACTTTATATAGTGTACTCCTGGAGTGTATATAGTGTACTTTATATAATGTACTCCTGGAGTGTATAGTGTACTTTATATAGGTACCTGGAGTGTATATAGTGTACTTTATATAGTGTACTCCTGGAGTGTATATAGTGTACTTTATATAATGTACTCCTGGAGTGTATATAGTGTACTTTATATAGGCCTGGAGTGTATATATGTACTTTATAGTGTACTGGAGTGTATATAGTGTACTTTATATAGTGTACTCCTGGAGTGTATATAGTGTACTTTATATAATGTACTCCTGGAGTGTATATAGTGTACTTTATATAGGTACCTGGAGTGTATATAGTGTACTTTATATAATGTACTCCTGGAGTGTATATACTGTACTTTATATAGCGTACTCCTGGAGTGTATATACTGTACTTTATATAGTGTACTCCTGGAGTGTATATAGTGTACTTTATATAGCGTACTCCTGGAGTGTATATAGTGTACTTTATATATGTACTCCTGGAGTGTATATAGTGTACTTTATATAGTGTACTCCTGGAGTGTATATAGTGTACTTTATATAGTGTACTCCTGGAGTGTATATAGTGTACTTTATATAGTGTACTCCTGGAGTGTATATAGTGTACTTTATATAATGTACTCCTGGAGTGTATATAGTGTACTTTATATATGTACTCCTGGAGTGTATATGTACTTTATAAGTGTACTCCTGGAGTGTATATAGTGTACTTTATAGAATGTACTCCTGGAGTGTATATAGTGTACTTTATATGTACTTGGAGTGTATATAGTGACTCCTGGAGTGTATATACTGTACTTTATATAGTGTACTCCTGGAGTGTATAGTGTACTTTATATAATGTACTCCTGGAGTGTATATAGTGTACTTTATATAGTGTACTCCTGGAGTGTATATAGTGTACTTTATATAGTACTCCTGGAGTGTATATAGTGTACTTTATAGTGTACTCCTGGAGTGTATAGTGTACTTTATATATGTACTCCTGGAGTGTATATAGTGTACTTTATATAGTGTACTCCTGGAGTGATATAGTGTACTTTATATATGTACTCCTGGAGTGTATATAGTGTACTTTATATAGTGTACTCCTGGAGTGTATATAATGTACTTTATATAGTGTACTCCTGGAGTGTATATAGTGTACTTTATATAATGTACTCCTGGAGTGTATATAGTGTACTTTATATAGTGTACGCCTGGAGTGTATATAGTGTACTTTATATAGCGGACTCCTGGAGTGTATATAGTGTACTTTATATACTGTACTCCTGGAGTGTATATAGTGTACTTTATATAATGTACTCCTGGAGTGTATATAGTGTACTTTATATAGTGTACTCCTGGAGTGTATATATGTACTTTATATGTGTACTCCTGGAGTGTATATAGTGTACTTTATATAATGTACTCCTGGAGTGTATATAGTGTACTTTATATAGTGTACTCCTGGAGTGTATATAGTGTACTTTATATAGCGTACTCCTGGAGTGTATATAGTGTACTTTATATAATGTACTCCTGGAGTGTATATACTGTACTTTATATAATGTACTCCTGGAGTGTATATAGTGTACTTTATATAGTGTACTCCTGGAGTGTATAGTGTACTTTATATAGTGTACTCCTGGAGTGTATATATGTACTTTATATAGTGTACTCCTGGAGTGTATATAGTGTACTTTATATAATGTACTCCTGGAGTGTATATAGTGTACTTTATATAGTGTACGCCTGGAGTGTATATAGTGTACTTTATATAGCGTACTCCTGGAGTGTATATAGTGTACTTTATATAATGTACTCCTGGAGTGTATATAGTGTACTTTATATAATGTACTCCTGGAGTGTATATAGTGTACTTTATATAGTGTACTCCTGGAGTGTATATACTGTACTTTATATAGTGTACTCCTGGAGTGTATATAGTGTACTTTATATAATGTACTCCTGGAGTGTATATAGTGTACTTTATATAGTGTACTCCTGGAGTGTATAGTGTACTTTATATAGTACTCCTGGAGTGTATATAGTGTACTTTTATATGTACTCCTGGAGTGTATATAGTGTACTTTATATAATGTACTCCTGGAGTGTATATAGTGTACTTTATATATGTACTCCTGGAGTGTATATAGTGTACTTTATATAATGTACTCCTGGAGTGTATATAGTGTACTTTATAATGTACTCCTGGAGTGTATATAGTGTACTTTATATGTGTACTCCTGGAGTGTATATAGTGTACTTTATATAGTGTACTCCTGGAGTGTATATAGTGTACTTTATATAATGTACTCCTGGAGTGTATATAGTGTACTTTATATATGTACTCCTGGAGTGTATATACTGTACTTTATAATGTACTCCTGGAGTGTATATAGTGTACTTTATATAGGACGCCTGGAGTGTATAGTGTACTTTATAATGTACTCCTGGAGTGTATATAGTGTACTTTATATAATGTACTCCTGGAGTGTATATATGTACTTTATATATGTACTCCTGGAGTGTATACTGTACTTATATAGTGTACTCCTGGAGTGTATATAGTGTACTTTATATAGTGTACTCCTGGAGTGTATATATGTACTTTATATAATGTACTCCTGGAGTGTATACTGTACTTTATATAATGTACTCCTGGAGTGTATATAGTGTACTTTATATAGTGTACTCCTGGAGTGTATATAGTGTACTTTTATAATGTACTCCTGGAGTGTATATAGTGTACTTTATATATGTACTCCTGGAGTGTATATAGTGTACTTTATATAGTACTCCTGGAGTGTATATAGTGTACTTTATATAGTGTACTCCTGGAGTGTATATAGTGTACTTTATATATGTACTCCTGGAGTGTATATAGTGTACTTTATATAGTGTACTCCTGGAGTGTATATAGTGTACTTTATATAATGTACTCCTGGAGTGTATATAGTGTACTTTATATAGGTACTCCTGGAGTGTATATAGTGTACTTTATATAGTGTACTCCTGGAGTGTATAGTGTACTTTATATAGTGTACTCCTGGAGTGTATATAGTGTACTTTATATAGTGTACTCCTGGAGTGTATATAGTGTACTTTATTAATGTACTCCTGGAGTGTATATAGTGTACTTTATATAATGTACTCCTGGAGTGTATATATGTACTTTATATAGTGTACTCCTGGAGTGTATATAGTGTACTTTATATAGTGTACTCCTGGAGTGTATATAGTGTACTTTATATAGTACTCCTGGAGTGTATATAGTGTACTTTATATATGTACTCCTGGAGTGTATATAGTGTACTTTATATAGTGTACTCCTGGAGTGTATATAGTGTACTTTATATAGTGTACTCCTGGAGTGTATATATGTACTTTATATAATGTACTCCTGGAGTGTATATAGTGTACTTTATATATGTACTCCTGGAGTGTATATAGTGTACTTTATATAGTGTACTCCTGGAGTGTATATAGTGTACTTTATATAGTGTACTCCTGGAGTGTATATATGTACTTTATATATGTACTCCTGGAGTGTATATAGTGTACTTTATATAGTGTACTCCTGGAGTGTATAGTGTACTTTATATAGTGTACTCCTGGAGTGTATATAGTGTACTTTATATATGTACTCCTGGAGTGTATATAGTGTACTTTATATAGTGTACTCCTGGAGTGTATATAGTGTACTTTATATAGTGTACTCCTGGAGTGTATATAGTGTACTTTATATAGTGTACTCCTGGAGTGTATATACTGTACTTCTATATAGTTACTCCTGGAGTGTATATAGCTGTACTTTATATAATGTACTCCTGGAGTGTATCTAGTGTACTTTATATAGTGTACTCCTGGAGTGTATATATGTACTTTATATATGTACTCCTGGAGTGTATATAGTGTACTTTATATAATGTACTCTATGGAGTATATAGTGTACTTTATATAGTGTACTCCTGGAGTGTATTAGCTGTACTTTATATCGTGTACTCCTGGAGTGTATATAGTGTACTTTATATAAGTGTACTCTGGAGTGTATATAGTGTACTTTATATAATGTACTCCTGGAGTGTATATAGTGTACTTTATATAGTGTACTCCTGGAGTGTATATAGTGTACTTTATATAATGTACTCCTGGAGTGTATATACGTGTACTTTATATAGTGTACTCCTGGAGTGTATAGTGTACTTATATAGTGTACTCCGGAGTGTATATAGTGTACTTTATATAGTTGTACTCCTGGAGTGTATATAGTGTACTTTATATAGTGTACTCCTGGAGTGGTCATATAGCTGTACTTTATATAGTGTACTCCTGGAGTGTATATAGTGTACTTTATATAATGTACTCCTGGAGTGTATATAGTGTACTTTATATAGTGTACTCCTGGAGTGTATATAGTGTACTTTATATAATGTACTCCTGGAGTGTATATAGTGTACTTTATATAGTGTACTCCTGGAGTGTATATAGTGTACTTTATATAGTGTACTCCTGGAGTGTATATAGTGTACTTTATATAGTGTACTCCTGGAGTGTATATAGTGTACTTTATATAGTACTCCTGGAGTGTATATAGTGTACTTTATATAATGTACTCCTGGAGTGTATATAGTGTACTTTATATAATGTACTCCTGGAGTGTATATACTGTACTTTATATAATGTACTCCTGGAGTGTATATAGTGTACTTTATATAATGTACTCCTGGAGTGTATATACTGTACTTTATATATGTACTCCTGGAGTGTATATAGTGTACTTTATATAATGTACTCCTGGAGTGTATATTGTACTTTATATAGGTACTCCTGGAGTGTATATAGTGTACTTTATATAGTGTACTCCTGGAGTGTATATAGTGTACTTTATATATGTACTCCTGGAGTGTATATAGTGTACTTTATATAATGTACTCCTGGAGTGTATATAGTGTACTTTATATAATGTACTCCTGGAGTGTATATAGTGTACTTTATATAGTGGACTCCTGGAGTGTATATAGTGTACTTTATATAATGTACTCCTGGAGTGTATATAGTGTACTTTATATAATGTACTCCTGGAGTGTATATAGTGTACTTTATATAGTCTCTCCTGGAGTGTATATATGTACTTTATATAGTGTACTCCTGGAGTGTATATAGTGTACTTTATAGTGTACTCCTGGAGTGTATATAGTGTACTTTATATAGTGTACTCCTGGAGTGTATATAGTGTACTTTATATAGTGTACTCCTGGAGTGTATATAGTGTACTTTATATAGTGTACTCCTGGAGTGTATATAGTGTACTTTATATAGTGTACTCCTGGAGTGTATATAGTGTACTTTATATAGCGGACGCCTGGAGTGTATATGGCGTACTTTATATAACATGCCCCCGGCCGCTGTATACCCTGCTGTGCCCCCGGCCGCTGTATACCCTGCTGTGCCCCCGGCTGCTGTATACCCTGCTGTGCCCCCGGCTGCTGTATACCCTGCTGTGCCCCCGGCCGCTGTATACCCTGCTGTGCCCCCGGCCGCTGTATACCCTGCTGTGCCCCCGGCCGCTGTATACCCTGCTGTGCCCCCGGCCGCTGTATACCCTCCCGTGCCCCCGGCCCCTGTATACCCTCCCGTGCCCCTCGGCCGCCGTATACCCTCCCGTGCCCCCGGCCGCTGTATACCCTGCGGTGCCCTCGGCCCCTGTATACCCTCCCGTGCCCCTCGGCCGCCGTATACCCTCCCGTGCCCCCGGCCGCTGTATACCCTCCTGTGCCCTCGGCCCCTGTATACCCTCCTGTGCCCCCGGCCGCTGTATACCCTCCCGTGCCCCCGGCCGCTGTATACCCTCCCGTGCCCCCGGCCGCTGTATACCCTCGGCCCCTGTATACCCCCCTGTGCCCCTGTATACCCTGCGGTGCCCCCGGCCGCTGTATACCCTCCTGTGCCCTCGGCCCCTGTATACCCTCCCGTGCCCCCGGCCGCTGTATACCCTGCGGTGCCCTCGGCCGCTGTATACCCTGCTGTGCCCCCGGCCGCTGTATACCCTCCCGTGCCCCCGGCCCCTGTATACCCTGCGGTGCCCTCGGCCGCCCGTGTCCATGGCACTGAGTGAATTGTTTGTGTGTGTTTGTTTTGGCTCCTCCCCGTCTTCTCCGCTGTTCTCAGGGCTCTTCCCGGCAGCCACGCCCTCTAACAGGATGTTTTCCTTATAAGGGCATCTGCGTCAGTGGATTCTCGAGTCCGGACCAGTCCATTAAGGGGAATCCAGGGTTGGTAGGGGTCTGAAGACTACTGGACACCACAGCAAAGGAAGGCTAGGAGGTCGTGGGATGTGAGGGCAGCTGGACCGACGCCGGGGGTGCAGAGGGGATTGGCGGCGAGTGCCGGTGACATGGCCTAGAGGCCTATTTCCCAAGTAGGCTCCCCCCGCAGATCGTGTGCCCGTGACGTCACTCCATTCACAAGAAATATAAGGCAGTGAGCAGCGAGCAGAGGCAGTGACAGCTCCGGAGAGCAGCCCGAGCGGACAGTACAGACTTCAGCGACCGGAGCCATGTACCACGGATTCCCCAGCAACGCCGACTACGAGGCGGCCTCATCCCGCTGCAGCAGCGCCTCTCCCGCCGGAGACAGCCTCACCTATTACCCGTCCCCGGACGCCTCCTTCTCGAGCCTCGGCTCCCCGCTCACCCCTACGGTAGGTGGCAGACCCCGGAGCGGAGGGCTGGTGACAGCGGCGGGTGTGGGGCAGGGGGTGACAGCGGCGGGTGTGGGCGGAGCTGTCAGCGTTGGCCCCGCCCATTTGTAAGTGGATTCATTGATAAATCCTGGTTCATTCAGGAGACTCCGGAGCGGCTCTGGCGTCACTGCTGACGTCAGAGCTATTTTTAGCCCACTCCGGTCCTGTGTGCAGCGGCTCCCTGGAGTAACGAGCCTGCAGACGTGAATGAACCGGGTGTCTATTGGGGGGGGGGGGGGGGGGGGGGGCCCGCCGACTAAGGGGGTGCATGCATTGGGGGGGGGGCCCGCCGACTAAGGGGGTGCATGCATTGGGGGGGGGGCCCGCCGACTAAGGGGGTGCATGCATTGGGGGGGGGGGGCCCGCCGACTAAGGGGGTGCATGCATTAGGGGGGGGGCCCGCCGACTAAGGGGGTGCATGCATTGGGGGGGGGGCGCCGACTAAGGGGGTGCATGCATTGGGGGGGGGCCTGCCGACTAAGGGGGTGCATGCATTGGGGGGGCCCGCCGACCTAAGGGGGTGCATGCATTGGGGGGGGGGGGGGCCCACCACCTAAGGGGGTGCATGCATGGGGGGGGGGGCCGCCGACTAAGGGGGTGCATGCATTGGGGGGGGGCCCCGCCACCTAAGGGGGTGCATGCATTGGGGGGGGGCCCCGCCACCTAAGGGGGTGCATGCATTGGGGGGGGGGGCCCCGCCACCTAAGGGGGTGCATGCATGGGGGGGGGGGCCCCGCCACCTAAGGGGGTGCATGCATTGGGGGGGGGGCCCCGCCACCTAAGGGGGTGCATGCATTGGGGGGGGGGCCCCGCCACCTAAGGGGGTGCATGCATTGGGGGGGGGGGCCCCGCCACCTAAGGGGGTGCATGCATTGGGGGGGGGGCCCCGCCACCTAAGGGGGTGCATGCATTGGGGGGGGGCCCCGCCACCTAAGGGGGTGCATGCATTGGGGGGGGGCCCCGCCACCTAAGGGGGTGCATGCATTGGGGGGGGCCCCGCCACCTAAGGGGGTGCATGCATTGGGGGGGGGGCCCCGCCACCTAAGGGGGTGCATGCATTGGGGGGTGCATGCATTGGGGGGGCCCGCCGACCTAAGGGGGTGCATGTGAGTTGGGGCAGAGTCAGGGTGTAACTGATAACTGGCATAGGGTGCGTGCATTTGGGGGTGTAACTGGCACTCACGCTGTACATTTCCCCCCGCAGGAGCTCAGTGCAGAGTCGAGCAGCAGCTTTGTCCCCACAGTCACGGCCATCTCCACGTCTCCAGACCTGCAGTGGTTGGTGCAACCCACCCTCATCTCCTCTGTGGCACCATCACAGTCCAGAGCTCACCCGTATGGGACGGCTCCAGCCTTCAGCCGCACTGGTGTCATCAAGGGGTCCTCAGGACGAGGCCATTGCCCGGGCAGGAGAGGGAAAGCAGAGCAGGTGAGTGTCTGGGCTCTTGTAATCCCTGGGGGGGCTCCGGAGTCCCTCATTCCATGGATCTGATCAGAGTTGTTTACATTTCACAGCTGTCTCCCGAGGAGGAGGAAAAAAGGAGAGTCAGGCGTGAAAGAAACAAAATGGCGGCAGCCAAATGCCGGAACCGGCGGCGTGAACTGACTGACACCCTCCAAGCTGTAAGTGTTCCTCCACCTTCATGGCCTGTGATGTCATCGCTGTGGTGTCCGGAGCCACGAGGCCTAACCCACTGCTTTGTTTTCTCCAGGAGACGGACGAGCTGGAGGACGAGAAATCTGCCCTGCAGTCCGAGATCGCCGCCCTGCTGAAGGAGAAGGAGAAGCTGGAGTTCATCCTGGCGGCACACAAGCCGGCCTGCAAGATTCCACATGACCTGGAGGGGGCGTTCCAGGAGCTGACCTCTTCCCTGGACCTGATCTCTGACGTCACTTGTGCTTCCAACTCTCACGAGCCCCTCTTTCCTGTCGGCATCTCCCAGTCTTCCGTCCCGGAGAAGGAGAGCGCCCAGCTGCAGATACCACTGGACCTCAAATCCGAGCCCCTGGACGACTTCCTCTTCAGCTCTCCTGGAGCCTCTGACGCCGCCCGCTCCGTGCCAGACGTGGACCTGTCCAGCACCCTCTACTCGTCTGACTGGGAGCCCCTGTACAGCACCCTGTCGGCAGAAGTGGAGCCCCTGTGCACGCCCGTCGTTACCTGCACGCCAACATGCACCACCTACACCACCTCGTTTGTCTTCACCTACCCCGAGTCCGACTCTTTTCCTAACTGCGGAGCCGCCCATCGCAGAGGAAGCAGCAGCAACGAGCAGTCGTCGGACTCCCTCAACTCTCCCACTTTACTGGCCTTGTAACTCCCATGGTGGCGGACAGAATCTGGGACTGTGCCCTCAGGCAATAAGGGTTTACCTCCTGGTGTTGAGAGACTGCCTCCTCGCTGCTATACGTGTGCCCGTCTAGTCATCTCCAGCCAGATCAGTGTCAGACGCTTGCGCAGTGGCCCTGGCTTAGATCTGGCTGCCTCCTGATGTAGCACTGTCACGGAGCACCTCACTCCTCTCCATATGTAGCATGATGTATGCTGTGACGGTCATAGTCTCCTCTTCCGAGGCCGGTGCTGCTGGTTCAGGGTCTTGTCCAGCTGGCGATGGGCTGCAGCTCGGCGCTGCCACCATATGTCTCCGTATATTAACCCCTCCATGCCGGACACATGGTGAACGTGCTGTATCTTCCGTTGACTGTAATGCTGTCTTGCTGTCTTTCCAAGTTTTCCATGAAAACGTTTTATTTTCCGTAGACAGTTATTGGTTAATTTATTCTGGATTTGAGAATATTTATATTTTTATTTTCTACTCCTGCGGACAGAGGAACGCCTCGAGCATTTGTTTGCTTCTTGTCCACGACATTGAGAATAAAATGTATTTGCATTTGCTGCATTTGTGTGTGTGCTCACTGGCTGGATGGGGTACACCCGGGGACGGGCACTGCTCGCCTCTGCAGTGGGGGGGGGTGTGGGGGGGGGGGTTTAGTGGCTGCCAGAGGGGTGAGCGCTTATCCACCTCTGTCACAGCCAACCCTTTTCAGTGGTGCAGACAGTTTACTAAAGGCCCCGGGGAGGCTTGTGGGTGGACAACTGTGCAAAACCACCAAGAAACTGAGTAATGGCAGAGTGCAGTGGTCACTGCAGTGTGTACAGAGGTACGGTAGTATGTACAGGCAGTGGTGGGGCATCACTGCAGTGTGTACAGAGGTACGGTAGTATGTACAGACAGTGGTGGGGCATCACTGCAGTGTGTACAGAGGTACAGTAGTATGTACAGACAGTGGTGGGGCATCACTGCAGTGTGTACAGAGGTACGGTGGTATGTACAGACAGTGGTGGGGCAACACTGCAGTGTGTACAGAGGTACGGTAGTATGTACAGACAGTGGTGGGGCATCACTGCAGTGTGTACAGAGACAGTGGTGGGGCATCACTGCAGTGTGTACAGAGGTACGGTAGTATGTACAGACAGTGGTGGGGCATCACTGCAGTGTGTACAGAGGTACGGTAGTATGTACAGACAGTGGTGGGGCATCACTGCAGTGTGTACAGAGGTACAGTAGTATGTACAGACAGTGGTGGGGCATCACTGCAGTGTGTACAGAGGTACGGTAGTATGTACAGACAGTGGTGGGGCATCACTGCAGTGTGTACAGAGGTACGGTAGTATGTACAGACAGTGGTGAGGCATCACTGCAGTGCGTACAGAGACAGTGGTGGGGCATCACTGCAGTGTGTACAGAGGTACAGTAGTATGTACAGACAGCGGTGAGGCATCACTGCAGTGTGTACAGAGACAGTGGTGGGGCATCACTGCAGTGTGTACAGAGGTACAGTAGTATGTACAGACAGTGGTGGGGCATCACTGCAGTGTGTACAGAGGTACGGTAGTATGTACAGACAGTGGTGGGGCATCACTGCAGTGTGTACAGAGGTACAGTGGTGGGGCATCACTGCAGTGTGTACAGAGGTACAGTAGTATGTACAGACAGTGGTGAGGCATCACTGCAGTGTGTACAGAGGTACGGTAGTATGTACAGACAGTGGTGGGGCATCACTGCAGTGTGTACAGAGGTACGGTAGTATGTACAGACAGTGGTGAGGCATCACTGCAGTGCGTACAGAGACAGTGGTGGGGCATCACTGCAGTGTGTACAGAGGTACGGTAGTATGTACAGACAGTGGTGAGGCATCACTGCAGTGCGTACAGAGACAGTGGTGGGGCATCACTGCAGTGTGTACAGAGGTACGGTAGTATGTACAGACAGTGGTGAGGCATCACTGCAGTGTGTACAGAGGTACGGTAGTATGTACAGACAGTGGTGAGGCATCACTGCAGTGCGTACAGAGGTACAGTAGTATGTACAGACAGTGGTGAGGCATCACTGCAGTGTGTACAGAGGTACGGTAGTATGTACAGACAGTGGTGGGGAATCACTGCAGTGTGTACAGAGACAGTGGTGGGGCATCACTGCAGTGTGTACAGAGGTACGGTAGTATGTACAGACAGTGGTGGGGCATCACTGCAGTGTGTACAGAGGTACAGTAGTATGTACAGACAGTGGTGGGGCAACACTGCAGTGTGTACAGAGATACGGTAGTATGTACAGACAGTGGTGGGGCATCACTGCAGTGTGTACAGAGGTACAGTAGTATGTACAGACAGTGGTGGGGCATCACTGCAGTGTGTACAGAGGTACAGTAGTATGTACAGACAGTGGTGGGGCATCACTGCAGTGTGTACAGAGGTACAGTAGTATGTACAGACAGTGGTGAGGCATCACTGCAGTGTGTACAGAGGTACGGTAGTATGTACAGACAGTGGTGGGGCATCACTGCAGTGTGTACAGAGATACGGTAGTATGTACAGACAGTGGTGGGGCATCACTGCAGTGTGTACAGAGACAGTGGTGGGGCATCACTGCAGTGTGTACAGAGGTACGGTAGTATGTACAGACAGTGGTGGGGCATCACTGCAGTGTGTACAGAGGTACAGTAGTATGTACAGACAGTGGTGGGGCAACACTGCAGTGTGTACAGAGATACGGTAGTATGTACAGACAGTGGTGGGGCATCACTGCAGTGTGTACAGAGGTACAGTAGTATGTACAGACAGTGGTGGGGCATCACTGCAGTGTGTACAGAGGTACTGTAGTATGTACAGACAGTGGTGAGGCATCACTGCAGTGTGTACAGAGGTACGGTAGTATGTACAGACAGTGGTGGGGCATCACTGCAGTGTGTACAGAGGTACAGTAGTATGTACAGACAGTGGTGGGGCATCACTGCAGTGTGTACAGAGGTACGGTGGTATGTACAGACAGTGGTGGGGCAACACTGCAGTGTGTACAGAGGTACGGTAGTATGTACAGACAGTGGTGGGGCATCACTGCAGTGTGTACAGAGGTACAGTAGTATGTACAGACAGTGGTGGGGCATCACTGCAGTGTGTACAGAGGTACAGTAGTATGTACAGACAGTGGTGGGGCATCACTGCAGTGTGTACAGAGATACGGTAGTATGTACAGACAGTGGTGGGGCATCACTGCAGTGTGTACAGAGGTACAGTAGTATGTACAGACAGTGGTGAGGCATCACTGCAGTGTGTACAGAGGTACGGTAGTATGTACAGACAGTGGTGAGGCATCACTGCAGTGTGTACAGAGGTACAGTAGTATGTACAGACAGTGGTGAGGCATCACTGCAGTGTGTACAGAGGTACGGTAGTATGTACAGACAGTGGTGGGGCATCACTGCAGTGTGTACAGAGATACGGTAGTATGTACAGACAGTGGTGGGGCATCACTGCAGTGTGTACAGAGATACGGTAGTATGTACAGACAGTGGTGGGGCATCACTGCAGTGTGTACAGAGACAGTGGTGGGGCATCACTGCAGTGTGTACAGAGGTACAGTAGTATGTACAGACAGTGGTGGGGCATCACTGCAGTGTGTACAGAGGTACGGTAGTATGTACAGACAGTGGTGAGGCATCACTGCAGTGCGTACAGAGACAGTGGTGGGGCATCACTGCAGTGTGTACAGAGGTACGGTAGTATGTACAGACAGTGGTGAGGCATCACTGCAGTGCGTACAGAGACAGTGGTGGGGCATCACTGCAGTGTGTACAGAGGTACGGTAGTATGTACAGACAGTGGTGGGGCATCACTGCAGTGTGTACAGAGGTACGGTAGTATGTACAGACAGTGGTGAGGCATCACTGCAGTGTGTACAGAGGTACGGTAGTATGTACAGACAGTGGTGAGGCATCACTGCAGTGTGTACAGAGGTACGGTAGTATGTACAGACAGTGGTGAGGCATCACTGCAGTGTGTACAGAGGTACGGTAGTATGTACAGACAGTGGTGAGGCATCACTGCAGTGCGTACAGAGACAGTGGTGGGGCATCACTGCAGTGTGTACAGAGGTACGGTAGTATGTACAGACAGTGGTGAGGCATCACTGCAGTGCGTACAGAGACAGTGGTGGGGCATCACTGCAGTGTGTACAGAGGTACGGTAGTATGTACAGACAGTGGTGGGGCATCACTGCAGTGTGTACAGAGGTACAGTAGTATGTACAGACAGTGGTGAGGCATCACTGCAGTGTGTACAGAGGTACGGTAGTATGTACAGACAGTGGTGAGGCATCACTGCAGTGCGTACAGAGGTACAGTAGTATGTACAGACAGTGGTGAGGCATCACTGCAGTGTGTACAGAGGTACGGTAGTATGTACAGACAGTGGTGGGGCATCACTGCAGTGTGTACAGAGGTACAGTAGTATGTACAGACAGTGGTGAGGCATCACTGCAGTGCGTACAGAGACAGTGGTGGGGCATCACTGCAGTGCGTACAGAGGTACGGTAGTATGTACAGACAGTGGTGAGGCATCACTGCAGTGCGTACAGAGACAGTGGTGGGGCATCACTGCAGTGTGTACAGAGGTACGGTAGTATGTACAGACAGTGGTGGGGCATCACTGCAGTGTGTACAGAGGTACGGTAGTATGTACAGACAGTGGTGAGGCATCACTGCAGTGTGTACAGAGGTACGGTAGTATGTACAGACAGTGGTGAGGCATCACTGCAGTGTGTACAGAGGTACGGTAGTATGTACAGACAGTGGTGAGGCATCACTGCAGTGTGTACAGAGGTACGGTAGTATGTACAGACAGTGGTGAGGCATCACTGCAGTGTGTACAGAGGTACGGTAGTATGTACAGACAGTGGTGAGGCATCACTGCAGTGTGTACAGAGACAGTGGTGAGGCATCACTGCAGTGCGTACAGAGACAGTGGTGGGGTATCACTGCAGTGTGTACAGAGGTACGGTAGTATGTACAGAGACAGTGGTGGGGCATCACTGCAGTGTGTACAGAGGTACGGTGGTATGTACAGACAGTGGTGGGGCATCACTGCAGTGTGTACAGAGGTACGGTAGTATGTACAGACAGTGGTGAGGCATCACTGCAGTGCGTACAGAGACAGTGGTGGGGTATCACTGCAGTGTGTACAGAGGTACGGTAGTATGTACAGAGACAGTGGTGGGGCATCACTGCAGTGTGTACAGAGGTACGGTGGTATGTACAGACAGTGGTGGGGCATCACTGCAGTGTGTACAGAGGTACGGTAGTATGTACAGACAGTGGTGAGGCATCACTGCAGTGTGTACAGAGACAGTGGTGAGGCATCACTGCAGTGCGTACAGAGACAGTGGTGGGGCATCACTGCAGTGTGTACAGAGGTACAGTAGTATGTACAGACAGTGGTGGGGTATCACTGCAGTGTGTACAGAGGTACGGTAGTATGTACAGAGACAGTGGTGGGGCATCACTGCAGTGTGTACAGAGGTACGGTGGTATGTACAGACAGTGGTGAGGCATCACTGCAGTGTGTACAGAGGTACGGTAGTATGTACAGACAGTGGTAAGGCATCACTGCAGTGTGTACAGAGGTACGGTAGTATGTACAGACAGTGGTGGGGCATCACTGCAGTGTGTACAGAGGTACAGTAGTATGTACAGACAGTGGTAAGGCATCACTGCAGTTTGTACAGAGGTACAGTGGTATGTACAGACAGTGGTGGGGCATCACTGCAGTGTGTACAGAGGTACGGTAGTATGTACAGACAGTGGTGAGGCATCACTGCAGTGTGTACAGAGGTACGGTAGTATGTACAGACAGTGGTGAGGCATCACTGCAGTGTGTACAGAGGTACAGTAGTATGTACAGACAGTGGTGAGGCATCACTGCAGTGTGTACAGAGGTACGGTAGTATGTACAGACAGTGGTGAGGCATCACTGCAGTGTGTACAGAGGTACGGTAGTATGTACAGACAGTGGTGAGGCATCACTGCAGTGTGTACAGAGGTACGGTAGTATGTACAGACAGTGGTGAGGCATCACTGCAGTGTGTACAGAGGTACTGTAGTATGTACAGACAGTGGTGAGGCATCACTGCAGTGTGTACAGAGGTACGGTAGTATGTACAGACAGTGGTGAGGCATCACTGCAGTGTGTACAGAGGTACGGTAGTATGTACAGACAGTGGTGAGGCATCACTGCAGTGTGTACAGAGGTACGGTAGTATGTACAGACAGTGGTGAGGCATCACTGCAGTGTGTACAGAGGTACAGTAGTATGTACAGACAGTGGTGAGGCATCACTGCAGTGTGTACAGAGGTACGGTAGTATGTACAGACAGTGGTGAGGCATCACTGCAGTGTGTACAGAGGTACAGTAGTATGTACAGACAGTGGTGGGGCATCACTGCAGTGTGTACAGAGGTACGGTAGTATGTACAGACAGTGGTGGGGCATCACTGCAGTGTGTACAGAGGTACGGTAGTATGTACAGACAGTGGTGAGGCATCACTGCAGTGTGTACAGAGGTACGGTGGTATGTACAGACAGTGGTGGGGCATCACTGCAGTGTGTACAGAGACAGTGGTGGGGCATCACTGCAGTGTGTACAGAGGTACGGTAGTATGTACAGAGACAGTGGTGAGGCATCACTGCAGTGCGTACAGAGACAGTGGTGGGGCATCACTGCAGTGTGTACAGAGGTACGGTAGTATGTACAGACAGTGGTGAGGCATCACTGCAGTTTGTACAGAGGTACGGTAGTATGTACAGAGACAGTGGTGAGGCATCACTGCAGTGCGTACAGAGGTACAGTAGTATGTACAGACAGTGGTGAGGCATCACTGCAGTGTGTACAGAGGTACGGTAGTATGTACAAACAGCGGTGGGGCATCACTGCAGTGTGTACAGAGGTACAGTAGTATGTACAGACAGTGGTGAGGCATCACTGCAGTGCGTACAGAGGTACAGTAGTATGTACAGACAGTGGTGAGGCATCACTGCAGTGTGTACAGAGGTACGGTAGTATGTACAGACAGTGGTGGGGCATCACTGCAGTGTTTACAGAGGTACGGTAGTATGTACAGAGACAGTGGTGGGGCATCACTGCAGTGTGTACAGAGGTACGGTGGTATGTACAGACAGTGGTGAGGCATCACTGCAGTGTGTACAGAGGTACGGTAGTATGTACAGACAGTGGTGGGGCATCACTGCAGTGTGTACAGAGGTACGGTAGTATGTACAGACAGTGGTGAGGCATCACTGCAGTGTGGACAGAGGTACGGTGGTATGTACAGACAGTGGTGAGGCATCACTGCAGTGTGTACAGAGGTACGGTGGTATGTACAGACAGTGGTGAGGCATCACTGCAGTGTGTACAGAGGTACGGTGGTATGTACAGACAGTGGTGGGGCATCACTGCAGTGTGTACAGAGGTACGGTAGTATGTACAGACAGTGGTGGGGCATCACTGCAGTGTGTACAGAGGTACGGTAGTATGTACAGACAGTGGTGAGGCATCACTGCAGTGTGTACAGAGGTACGGTGGTATGTACAGACAGTGGTGGGGCATCACTGCAGTGTGTACAGAGGTACGGTGGTATGTACAGACAGTGGTGAGGCATCACTGCAGTGTGTACAGAGGTACGGTAGTATGTACAGACAGTGGTGAGGCATCACTGCAGTGTGTACAGGGGTACGGTAGTATGTACAGACAGTGGTGAGGCATCACTGCAGTGTGTACAGAGGTACGGTAGTATGTACAGACAGTGGTGAGGCATCACTGCAGTGCGTACAGAGACAGTGGTGGGGCATCACTGCAGTGTGTACAGAGGTACGGTAGTATGTACAGACAGTGGTGGGGCATCACTGCAGTGTGTACAGAGGTACGGTAGTATGTACAGACAGTGGTGAGGCATCACTGCAGTGCGTACAGAGACAGTGGTGGGGCATCACTGCAGTGTGTACAGAGGTACGGTAGTATGTACAGACAGTGGTGGGGCATCACTGCAGTGTGTACAGAGGTACGGTAGTATGTACAGACAGTGGTGAGGCATCACTGCAGTGCGTACAGAGACAGTGGTGGGGCATCACTGCAGTGTTTACAGAGGTACGGAAGTATGTACAGACAGTGGTGAGGCATCACTGCAGTGTGTACAGAGGTACGGTAGTATGTACAGACAGTGGTGAGGCATCACTGCAGTGTGTACAGAGGTACGGTGGTATGTACAGACAGTGGTGGGGCATCACTGCAGTGTGTACAGAGGTACGGTGGTATGTACAGACAGTGGTGGGGCATCACTGCAGTGTGTACAGAGGTACGGTAGTATGTACAGACAGTGGTGAGGCATCACTGCAGTGTGTACAGAGGTACGGTAGTATGTACAGACAGTGGTGAGGCATCACTGCAGTGTGTACAGAGGTACGGTAGTATGTACAGACAGTGGTGAGGCATCACTGCAGTGCGTACAGAGACAGTGGTGGGGCATCACTGCAGTGTGTACAGAGGTACGGTAGTATGTACAGACAGTGGTGGGGCATCACTGCAGTGTGTACAGAGGTACGGTAGTATGTACAGACAGTGGTGAGGCATCACTGCAGTGTGTACAGAGACAGTGGTGGGGCATCACTGCAGTGTTTACAGAGGTACGGTAGTATGTACAGACAGTGGTGAGGCATCACTGCAGTGTGTACAGAGGTACGGTAGTATGTACAGACAGTGGTGAGGCATCACTGCAGTGTGTACAGAGACAGTGGTGGGGCATCACTGCAGTGTGTAGAGGTACGGTAGTATGTACAGACAGTGGTAAGGCATCACTGCAGTGTGTACAGAGGTACGGTAGTATGTACAGAGACAGTGGTGGGTCATCACTGCAGTGTGTACAGAGGTACGGTAGTATGTACAGAGACAGTGGTGGGTCATCACTGCAGTGTGTACAGAGGTACGGTAGTATGTACAGACAGTGGTGAGGCATCACTGCAGTGTGTACAGAGGTACGGTAGTATGTACAGACAGTGGTGAGGCATCACTGCAGTGTGTACAGAGGTACGGTAGTATGTACAGACAGTGGTGAGGCATCACTGCAGTGTGTACAGAGGTACGGTAGTATGTACAGACAGTGGTGAGGCATCACTGCAGTGTGTACAGAGGTACGGTGGTATGTACAGACAGTGGTGGGGCATCACTGCAGTGTGTACAGAGGTACAGTAGTATGTACAGACAGTGGTGAGGCATCACTGCAGTGCGTACAGAGGCAGTGGGTACAGTGGTGGGGCATCACTGCAGTGTGTACAGAGACAGTGGTGGGGCATCACTGCATTGCATACAGAGGTACGGTATTGTATATAAATATAATATACAGTGGTGAGTTATTACTGCAGTGCGTACAGAGGTGGGGCATCACTGCAGTGTGTATAGAGACAGTGGGTACAGTAGTGGTGCATCACTGCAGTGTGTATAGAGACAGTGGTGGGGCATCACTGCAGTGTGTATAGAGACAGTGGTGGGGCATCACTGCAGTGTGTACAGAGGTACGGTAGTATGTATAGACAGTGGTGAGGCATCACTGCAGTGCGTACAGAGACAGTGGTGGGGTATCACTGCAGTGTGTACAGAGGTACGGTAGTATGTACAGAGACAGTGGTGGGGCATCACTGCAGTGTGTACAGAGGTACGGTAGTATGTACAGACAGTGGTGAGGCATCACTGCAGTGCGTACAGAGACAGTGGTGGGGCATCACTGCAGTGTGTACAGAGGTACGGTAGTATGTATAGACAGTGGTGAGGCATCACTGCAGTGTGTACAGAGACAGTGGTGGGGTATCACTGAAGTGTGTACAGAGGTACGGTAGTATGTACAGACAGTGGTGAGGCATCACTGCAGTGTGTACAGAGGTACAGTAGTATGTACAGACAGTGGTGAGGCATCACTGCAGTGCGTACAGAGGCAGTGGGTACAGTGGTGGGGCATCACTGCAGTGTGTACAGAGACAGTGGTGGGGCATCACTGCATTGCATACAGAGGTACGGTATTGTATATAAATATAATATACAGTGGTGAGTTATTACTGCAGTGCGTACAGAGGCCGTGGGTACAGTGGTGGGGCATCACTGCAGTGTGTATAGAGACAGTGGGTACAGTAGTGGTGCATCACTGCAGTGTGTATAGAGACAGTGGTGGGGCATCACTGCAGTGTGTATAGAGACAGTGGGTACAGTAGTGGTGCATCACTGCAGTGTGTATAGAGACAGTGGTGGGGCATCACTGCAGTGTGTATAGAGACAGTGGTGGGGCATCACTGCAGTGTGTAGAGGCAGTGGTGGGGCATCACTGCATTGCATACAGAGGTACGGTAGTATATATATATATATATATACACATATATAAATAATATACAGAGACAGTGGTGAGGTATTACTGCAGTGCGCACAGAGGCTGTGGGTACAGTGGCGGGGCATCACTGAATTGCATACAGAGGTATAGTAGTGTGTGTGTGTGTATATATATATATTATAGAGGCCGTGGGTACAGTGGTGGGGCATCACTGCAGTGTGTACAGAGACAGTGGGTACAGTGGTGGGGCATCACTGCAGTGCGTACAGAGGTACGGTAGTACGTACAGAGACAGTGGTGAGGTATCACTGCAGTGCGTACCAAGGCCGTGGGTACAGTGGTGGGGCAACACTGCAGTGGGTACGGTGTTACGGTAGTGGGTACAGTCATATTGTAGTACATACAGAGACAGTGGTGAGGTATTACTGCAGTGGGTACAGGACAGGAGCAGTGCATACAGAGGTACTGTAGTACATACAAAGACAGTGGTGGGGCATCACTGCAGTGTGTACAGGGGCAGTGCATATAGAGGTACGGTAATACGTACAGAGACAGTGGTGAGGCATCACTGGAGTGTGTACAGAGGCAGTGGGAACAGCGGTGGGGCGTCACTGCAGTGTTTGCAGAGGCAGTGGGTACAGTGGTGGGGCATCACTGCAGTGGGTACAGAAAAAGGGTAATACGTATAAAGACAGTGGGTACAGTATTAGGGCATCACTGCAGTGGGTATGGTGTAACGGTAGTGGGTACAGTCATATTGTAGTACGTACAAAGACAGTGGTGGGGCATCGGGGATGTGCATACAGTGGTGGGGCATCACTGCAGTGTGTACAGGGGCAGTGCATTCAGAGGTACGGTAGTACGTACAGAGACAGCGGTGAGGCATCACTGCAGTGCGTACAGAGGCAGTGGGTACAGTGTTAGGGCATCACTGCAGTGGGTACGGTGATATGATAGTGGGTACAGTCATATTGTAGTACATACAGAGACAGTGGTGGGGCATCACTGCAGTGGGTACAGAGGCAGTGCATACAGAGGTACAGTAGTACGTACAAAGACAGTGGGTACAGTGTTAGGGCACTGCAGTGAATATAGGGGCAGTGCATACAGCGGTACGGTAGTACATACAAAGACAATTGTAGGGCATCACTGCAGTGGGTACAGTGGTGGGGCATCACTGCAGTCCGTACAGAGGTACAGTAGTACGTACAAAGACAGTGGTGGGGCATCACTGCAGTGGGTACAGAGGCACGGTAGTACACACAGACAGTGGTGGGGCATCACTGCAGTGCATACAGTGGTGGGGCATCGCTGCAGTGGGTACAGAGGCAGTGCATATAGAGGTACGGTAGTACATACAAAGAGTGAATACAGTGGCGGGGCATCGCTGCAGTGGGTACAGAGGCAGTGCATATAGAGGTACGGTAGTATATACAAAGAGTGAATACAGTGGCGGGGCATCACTGCAGTGCATACAGTGGTGGGGCATCGCTGCAGTGGGTACAGAGGCAGTGCATATAGAGGTACAGTAGTACATACAAAGAGTGAATACAGTGGCGGGGCATCGCTGCAGTGGGTACAGAGGCAGTGCATACAGAGGTACGGTAGTACATAGAGTGAATACAGTGGTGGGGCATCACTGCAGTGGGTACAGAGGCAGTGCATACAGTAGTATGTACAAAGACAGTGGTAGGGCATCACTGCAGTCCGTACAGACACAGTGGGTACAGTAGTACATACAAAGACAGTGGGTACAGTGGTGGGGCATCACTGCATTGCATACAGAGGTATGGTAGTATATATATATATATATATACACTGTGTGTACAGGGGCAGTGTATACAGAGGTACAGAAGTACGTACAGAGGCAGTGGGTACAGTGGTGGGGCATCGCTGCAGTGGGCACAGAGGCATCTGTCTTTTTAATCTGTTTAATAGATGCTTTAAAAGTAAAAAAAAAGGTCTCCCACTGCACCCAGCACTGGCCGCCAGCCCCAAATGCCGCTGCATTGCTTCCAGGTAATAATAGAGAAAAAGCCGTCCCTTTATAAGACATGACCTCAGCGCCATGTGACGCCAATGCGGCTGGAGGGCCCAACAAAGGTAAGTCTGCCATGGGCGTGAGTCTGATCACCGTACAGTGCAATGCAGCGTGGGATCCTCCGCAGCGCCCCGCCATCACACCGCCATACACAGAGCCGCCGCGGGCGTGAGTCTGATCGCCGTACAGTGCAATGCAGCGTGGGATGAACACTGATCAAAACCAAATCCTCAGCAGCGCCCTGCCATCACACCGCCATACACAGAGCCGCCGCGGGGGTGAGTCTGATCGCCGTACAGTGCAATGCAGCGTGGGATCCTCCGCAGCGCCCCGCCATCACACCGCCATACAGAGAGCCGCTGCCGTGGGCGTGAGTCTGATCGCCGTACAGTGCAATGCAGCGTGGGATCCTCCGCAGCGCCCCGCCATCACACCGCCATACAGAGAGCCGCCGCCGTGGGCGTGAGTCTGATCACCGTACAGTGCAATGCAGCGTGGGATGAACACTGATCAAAACCAAATCCTCAGCAGCGCCCTGCCATCACACCGCCATACAGAGAGCCGCCGCCGTGGGCGTGAGTCTGATCACCGTACAGTGCAATGCAGCGTGGGATGAACACTGATCAAAACCAAATCCTCAGCAGCGCCCTGCCATCACACCGCCATACAGAGAGCCGCCGCCGTGGGCGTGAGTCTGATCGCCGTACAGTGCAATGCAGCGTGGGATGAACACTGATCAAAACCAAATCCTCAGCAGCGCCCTGCCATCACACCGCCATACAGAGGGCCGCCGCGGGCGTGAGTCTGATCGCCGTACAGTGCAATGCAGCGTGGGATCCTCAGCAGCGCCCCGCCATCACACCGCCGTACAGAGGGCCGCCGCGGGCGTGAGTCTGATCGCCGTACAGTGCAATGCAGCGTGGGATCCTCCGCAGCGCCCCGCCATCACACCGCCATACAGAGAGCCGCCGCGGGCGGGAGTCTGATCACCGTACAGTGCAATGCAGCGTGGGATGAACACTGATCAAAACCAAATCCTCAGCAGCGCCCCGCCATCACACCGCCATACACAGAGCCGCCGCCGTGGGCGTGAGTCTGATCACCGTACAGTGCAATGCAGCGTGGGATCCTCCGCAGCGCCCCGCCATACAGAGAGCCGCCGCCGTGAGTCTGATCGCCGTACAGTGCAATGCAGCGTGGGATGAACACTGATCAAAACCAAATCCTCAGCAGCGCCCCGCCATCACACCGCCATACACAGAGCCGCTGCCGTGGGCGTGAGTCTGATCACCGTACAGTGCAATGCAGCGTGGGATCCTCCGCAGCGCCCCGCCATCACACCGCCATACAGAGAGCCGCCGCTGCCGTGGGCGCGAGTCTGATCACCGTACAGTGCAATGCAGCGTGGGATCCTCCGCAGCGCCCCGCCATCACACCGCCATACAGAGAGCCGCCGCTGCCGTGGGCGCGAGTCTGATCACCGTACAGTGCAATGCAGCGCGAGATCCTCAGCAGCGCCCCACCATCACACCGCCGTACAGAGGGCCGCCGCCGTAAGCGCGAGTCTGATCACCGTACAGTACAATGCAGCGTGGGATCCTCAGCAGCGCCCCGCCATCACACCGCCGTACAGAGGGCCGCCGCGGGCGTGAGTCTGATCACCGTACAGTGCAATGCAGCGTGGGATCCTCAGCAGCGCCCCGCCATCACACCGCCATACAGAGAGCCGCCGCTGCCGTGGGCGTGAGTCTGATCACCGTACAGTACAATGCAGCGTGGGATCCTCAGCAGCGCCCCGCCATCACACCGCCGTACAGAGGGCCGCCGCGGGCGTGAGTCTGATCGCCGTACAGTGCAATGCAGCGTGGGATCCTCCGCAGCGCCCCGCCATCACACCGCCATACAGAGAGCCGCCGCGGGCGGGAGTCTGATCACCGTACAGTGCAATGCAGCGTGGGATGAACACTGATCAAAACCAAATCCTCAGCAGCGCCCTGCCATCACACCGCCATACACAGAGCCGCCGCCGTGGGCGTGAGTCTGATCACCGTACAGTGCAATGCAGCGTGGGATCCTCCGCAGCGCCCCGCCATACAGAGAGCCGCCGCCGTGGGCGTGAGTCTGATCGCCGTACAGTGCAATGCAGCGTGGGATGAACACTGATCAAAACCAAATCCTCAGCAGCGCCCCGCCATCACACCGCCATACACAGAGCCGCTGCCGTGGGCGTGAGTCTGATCACCGTACAGTGCAATGCAGCGTGGGATCCTCCGCAGCGCCCCGCCATCACACCGCCATACAGAGAGCCGCCGCTGCCGTGGGCGCGAGTCTGATCACCGTACAGTGCAATGCAGCGTGGGATCCTCCGCAGCGCCCCGCCATCACACCGCCATACAGAGAGCCGCCGCTGCCGTGGGCGCGAGTCTGATCACCGTACAGTGCAATGCAGCGTGAGATCCTCAGCAGCGCCCCGCCATTGCACCGCCGTACAGAGGGCCGCCGCCGTGGGCGTGAGTCTGATCACCGTACAGTGCAATGCAGCGTGGGATCCTCAGCAGCGCCCCGCCATTGCACCGCCGTACAGAGGGCCGCCGCCGTGGGCGTGAGTCTGATCACCGTACAGTGCAATGCAGCGTGGGATCCTCCGCAGCGCCCCGCCATCACACCGCCATACAGAGAGCCGCCGCGGGCGGGAGTCTGATCACCGTACAGTGCAATGCAGCGTGGGATCCTCAGCAGCGCCCCGCCATCACACCGCCGTACAGAGGGCCACTCAGTGACGTCTTCCCTTTTCTTCTCGCCACGGCGGCGTCTTCCACTCATGAGGCGCTGTCACAGATTTGCCCCCCACCTTTACACAAACACCACATTGCTGCAGATACCTGTAGCGCGCCTGATGGTAACAGTGGCCCATATAATAAAATAACCCCTCTTTAGTGCCCCCTGTGACGCCTAAGGAGCAGACGTGTGAACGGCGGGGCTAGCACTCTTCTCTGCCCACAGGCACAAGCCAAAAAACCTGTCCGAGTATATGGTAGTACCCTATATATACAGGAGTAATGTGTCCGGGTATATGGTACTACCCTATATATACACACAGGAGTAATGTGTCCGGGTATATGGTACTACCCTATATACACACACATAGGAGTAATGTGTCCGGGTATATGGTACTACCCTATACACACACACAGGAGTAATGTGTCCGGGTATATGGTACTACCCTATATACACACACATAGGAGTAATGTGTCCGGGTATATGGTACTACCCTATATACACACACAGGAGTAATGTGTCCGGGTATATGGTACTACCCTATATATACACAGGAGTAATGTGTCTGGGTATATGGTACTACCCTATACACACACAGGAGTAATGTGTCCGGGTATATGGTACTACCCTATATACACACAGGAGTAATGTGTCTGGGTATATGGTACTACCCTATATACACACACAGGAGTAATGTGTCCGGATATATGGTACTACCCTATATACACAGGAGTAATGTGTCCGGGTATATGGTACTACCCTATACACACACAGGAGTAATGTGTCCGGGTATATGGTACTACCCTATATACACACAGGAGTAATGTGTCTGGGTATATGGTAATACCTATATACACACACAGGAGTAATGTGTCCGGATATATGGTACTACCCTATATATACACAGGAGTAATGTGTCCGGGTATATGGTACTACCCTATAAACACAGGAGTAATGTGTCCGGGTATATGGTACTACCCTATATATACACAGGAGTAATGTGTCCGGGTATATGGTACTACCCTATATACACACAGGAGTAATGTGTCTGGGTATATGGTACTATCCTATATACACACAGGAGTAATGTGTCCGGATATATGGTACTACCCTATATATACACAGGAGTAATGTGTTCGGGTATATGGTACTATCCTATATACACACAGGAGTAATGTGTCCGGGTATATGGTACTACCCTATATATACACAGGAGTAATGTGTCCGGGTATATGGTACTACCCTATATATACACAGGAGTAATGTGTCCGGGTATATGGTACTACCCTATATATACACAGGAGTAATGTGTCCGGGTATATGGTACTATCCTATATACACACAGGAGTAATGTGTCCGGGTATATGGTACTACCCTATATACACACAGGAGTAATGTGTCCGGGTATATGGTACTACCCTATACACACACAGGAGTAATGTGTCCGGGTATATGGTACTACCCTATATATACACAGGAGTAATGTGTCCGGGTATATGGTACTACCCTATATACACACAGGAGTAATGTGTCCGGGTATATGGTACTACCCTATATATACACAGGAGTAATGTGTCCGGGTATATGGTACTACCCTATATATACACAGGAGTAATGTGTCCGGGTATATGGTACTACCCTATACACACACAGGAGTAATGTGTCCGGGTATATGGTACTACCCTATACACACACAGGAGTAATGTGTCCGGGTATATGGTACTACCCTATACACACACAGGAGTAATGTGTCCGGGTATATGGTACTACACTATATACACACAGGAGTAATGTGTCCGGGTATATGGTACTACCCTATACACACACAGGAGTAATGTGTCCGGGTATATGGTACTACCCTATACACACACAGGAGTAATACCCTAGTACTCGCTGACTGCACGTTCTCTTCCTCAGGCAGACTCTCTGGGATAAGCAGTAAAGGGAGAAAAAGGCGGGAACGATTCTGTGACGTCACATCGTCACTCCTTTGTTTGTTTTCGCTGGTGACAGGCGCTTCTGCAGGACGCGTCACATTTCCGACACCATATATGGAGCGCCCCGTGCGTGCCGCCGACGTCAGACGTAGCGCGTTACTATAGTGATCGAGAATATTTAGAGGAGCAGGGGCGGAGCTGTACGAAGAGCTCTGACCACGCCCACTGTCTGTAGAAACCGAGGCCCGATAGACCGGCAGTAACCTGCACCACTCCGGCCAGCGGGGGACACCGAGCCCCCCCGGGGAGACCCCATACCGGACACTGAGCCCCCCCGGGGAGACCCCATACCGGACACTGAGCCCCCCCGGGGAGACCCCATACCGGACACTGAGCCCCCCGGGGTGACCCCATACAGGACACCGAGCCCCCCGGGGTGACCCCATACAGGACACAGCCCCCCCCCATACAGGACACTGAGCCCCCCCCGGGGAGACCCCATACCGGACACTGAGCCCCCCCCCCCCCCCCGGTGACCCCATACCGGACACTGAGCCCCCCCCCGGGGAGACCCCATACCGGACACTGAGCCCCCCCCGGGAGACCCCATACCGGACACTGAGCCCCCCCGGGAGACCCCATACCGGACACTGAGCCCCCCCGGGGAGACCCCATACAGGACACAGCCCCCCCCCCCCCTCCGGTGACCCCATACAGGACACTGAGCCCCCCCGGGGAGACCCCATACCGGACACTGAGCCCCCCCCCCGGGGAGACCCCATACAGGACACTGAGCCCCCGGGGTGACCCCCATACCGGACACCGAGCCCCCCGGGGTGACCCCCATACCGGACACCGAGCCCCCCGGGGTGACCCCATACAGTACACGAGCCCCCCGGGGTGACCCCATACAGGACACCGAGCCCCCCGGGGTGACCCCTCACAGGACACTGAGCCCCCCGGGGTGACCCCTCACAGGACACTGAGCCCAGGGGTGACCCCTCACAGGACACTGAGCCCAGGGGTGACCCCTCACAGGACACTGAGCCCCCCGGGGTGACCCCCATACCGGACACCGAGCCCCCCGGGGTGACCCCCATACCGGACACCGAGCCCCCCGGGGTGACCCCTCACAGGACACTGAGCCCCCCGGGGTGACCCCTCACCGGACACCGAGCCCAGGGGTGACCCCTCACAGGACACTGAGCCCAGGGGTGACCCCTCACAGGACACTGAGCCCCCCGGGGTGACCCCTCACAGGACACTGAGCCCAGGGGTGACCCCCATACCGGACACCGAGCCCCCCGGGGTGACCCCCATACCGGACACCGAGCCCCCCGGGGTGACCCCATACAGTACACGAGCCCCCCGGGGTGACCCCATACAGGACACCGAGCCCCCCGGGGTGACCCCTCACAGGACACCGAGCCCAGGGGTGACCCCCATACCGGACACCGAGCCCCCCGGGGTGACCCCCATACCGGACACCGAGCCCCCCGGGGTGACCCCATACAGTACACGAGCCCCCCGGGGTGACCCCATACAGGACACCGAGCCCCCCGGGGTGACCCCATACAGGACACCGAGCCCCCCGGGGTGACCCCCATACCGGACACCGAGCCCCCCGGGGTGACCCCTCACAGGACACTGAGCCCAGGGGTGACCCCTCACAGGACACTGAGCCCCCCGGGGTGACCCCTCACAGGACACTGAGCCCAGGGGTGACCCCCATACCGGACACCGAGCCCCCCGGGGTGACCCCCACACCGGACACCGAGCCCCCCGGGGTGACCCCATACAGTACACGAGCCCCCCGGGGTGACCCCACACAGGACACCGAGCCCCCCGGGGTGACCCCCATACCGGACACCGAGCTACCCCCCGCCCCCCCGGGGGTGGACCCCATACCGGACACGGAGCCCCCCGGGGTGACCCCATACAGGACACTGAGCCCCCGGGGTGACCCCTCACAGGACACTGAGCCCCCCCCCCCCCCCCCGGGGTGACCCCATAAAGTACACTGAGCCCCCCCCGGGTGACCCCTCACAGGACATCGAGCCCCCGGGGTGACCCCTCACAGGACACTGAGCCCCGGGGTGACCCCATACAGTACACTGAGCCCCGGGGTGACCCCTCACAGGACACTGAGCCCCGGGGTGACCCCATACAGTACACTGAGCCCCCCGGGGTGACCCCTCACAGGACACCGAGCCCCCCGGGGTGACCCCTCACAGGACACTGAGCCCAGGGGTGACCCCTCACAGGACACTGAGCCCCCCAGGGTGACCCCTCACAGGACACTGAGCCCAGGGGTGACCCCCATACCGGACACCGAGCCCCCCGGGGTGACCCCCATACCGGACACCGAGCCCCCCGGGGTGACCCCATACAGTACACGAGCCCCCCGGGGTGACCCCATACCGGACACCGAGCCCCCCGGGGTGACCCCTCACAGGACACTGAGCCCAGGGGTGACCCCTCACAGGACACTGAGCCCCGGGGTGACCCCTCACAGGACACTGAGCCCAGGGGTGACCCCTCACAGGACACTGAGCCCCCCGGGGTGACCCCTCACAGGACACTGAGCCCCCCGGGGTGACCCCTCACAGGACACTGAGCCCCGGGGTGACCCCTCACAGGACACTGAGCCCCGGGGTGACCCCTCACAGAACACTGAGCCCCGGGGTGACCCCATACAGGACACCGAGCCCCCCGGGGTGACCCCATACAGGACACCGAGCCCCCCGGGGTGACCCCCATACCGGACACCGAGCTACCCCCCGCCCCCCCGGGGGTGGACCCCATACAGGACACCGAGCCCCCCGGGGTGACCCCCATACAGGACACCGAGCCCCCCGGGGTGACCCCCATACAGGACACCGAGCCCCCCGGGGTGACCCCCATACAGGACACCGAGCCCCCCGGGGTGACCCCCATACAGGACACCGAGCCCCCCGGGGTGACCCCCATACCGGACACCGAGCTACCCCCCGCCCCCCCGGGGGTGGACCCCATACCGGACACTGAGCCCCCCGGGGTGACCCCATACAGGACACTGAGCCCCCGGGGTGACCCCTCACAGGACACTGAGCCCCCCCCCCCCCCCCGGGGTGACCCCATAAAGTACACTGAGCCCCCCCGGGTGACCCCTCACAGGACATCGAGCCCCCGGGGTGACCCCTCACAGGACACTGAGCCCCGGGGTGACCCCATACAGTACACTGAGCCCCGGGGTGACCCCTCACAGGACACTGAGCCCCGGGGTGACCCCATACAGTACACTGAGCCCCCCGGGGTGACCCCTCACAGGACACCGAGCCCCCCCGGGTGACCCCTCACAGGACACCGAGCCTGGGGTGACCCCATACAGGACACTGAGCCCCGGGGTGACCCCTCACAGGACACTGAGCCCCGGGGTGACCCCTCACAGGACACCGAGCCCCCCCGGGTGACCCCTCACAGGACACCGAGCCCCCCCGGGTGACCCCTCACAGGACACCGAGCCCCCCCGGGTGACCCCTCACAGGACACCGAGCCCCCCCGGGTGACCCCTCACAGGACACCGAGCCCCCCGGGGTGACCCCTCACAGGACACCGAGCCCCCCGGGGTGACCCCTCACAGGACACTGAGCCCCGGGGTGACCCCATACAGGACACTGAGCCCCGGGGTGACCCCTCACAGGACACTGAGCCCCGGGGTGACCCCTCACAGGACACTGAGCCCCGGGGTGACCCCTCACAGGACACTGAGCCCCGGGGTGACCCCACACAGGACACTGAGCCCCGGGGTGACCCCATACAGGACACTGAGCCCCGGGGTGACCCCTCACAGGACACTGAGCCCCGGGGTGACCCCTCACAGGACACTGAGCCCCGGGGTGACCCCTCACAGGACACTGAGCCCCGGGGTGACCCCTCACAGGACACTGAGCCCCGGGGTGACCCCATACAGGACACTGAGCCCCGGGGTGACCCCATACAGGACACTGAGCCCCGGGGTGACCCCTCACAGGACACTGAGCCCCGGGGTGACCCCTCACAGGACACTGAGCCCCGGGGTGACCCCTCACAGGACACTGAGCCCCGGGGTGACCCCTCACAGGACACTGAGCCCCGGGGTGACCCCATACAGGACACTGAGCCCCGGGGTGACCCCATACAGGACACCGAGCCCCGGGGTGACCCCTCACAGTACACTGAGCCCCGGGGTGACCCCTCACAGGACACTGAGCCCCGGGGTGACCCCATACAGGACACTGAGCCCCGGGGTGACCCCATACAGGACACCGAGCCCCGGGGTGACCCCTCACAGGACACTGAGCCCCGGGGTGACCCCTCACAGGACACTGAGCCCCGGGGTGACCCCTCACAGGACACCGAGCCCCGGGGTGACCCCTCACAGGACACTGAGCCCCGGGGTGACCCCTCACAGGACACTGAGCCCCGGGGTGACCCCTCACAGGACACCGAGCCCCGGGGTGACCCCTCACAGGACACTGAGCCCCGGGGTGACCCCGTACACCCGTTTAGTCTGGGGACTCCTGGCTGTGGTTATTGGGCGGTTGCCCACATCAGTCATGGCGCCGGCCGCCGCGGTCACGTGCTCGCTCCTTCCGCCCGGGAGGCTGCTCTTCTGGGTCAGGGTTGAATAATATGGCGGCTAGCAGAGGCCGCTGATTCCGCCATGTCCGCCCTCAGCCGCTATGACCGGCACTGCGACTCCATCAACTCGGACTTCGGGGACTCGGTGCGGAGCTGCGGGGCGGAGCAGGAGGAGCTGCACTACATCCCCATCCGGGTGCTGGGCCACGGGGCCTACGGCGAGGCGACCCTGTACCGGAGGACCGAGGTGCGGCCTGCGTCCGTGCGTGTGCCCCTCCCCCTGTATACCGTACAGGCCCCCTCCCCTATATATACCGTACAGGCCCCCTCCCCCTATATATCCACCGTACAGGACCCTCCCCATATATACCGTACAGGACCCCTCCCCTATATATCCACCGTACAGGACCCCTCCCCTATATATCCACCGTACAGGACCCTCCCCATATATACCGTACAGGACCCCTCCCCTATATATCCACCGTACAGGACCCTCCCCCTGTATATACCGTACAGGACCCCTCCCCTATATATCCACCGTACATGACCCCTCCCCCTGTATACCGTACAGGCCCCCTCCCCCTGTATATACCGTACAGGACCCCTCCCTTATATACCGTACAGGACCCCTCCCCTATATATCCACCGTACAGGCCCCCTCCCCCTATATACCGTACATGACCCCTCCCCCTATATATACCGTACATGACCCCTCCCCCTGTATACCGTACAGGACCCCTCCCCTATATACCGTACAGGACCCCTCCCCTATATATACCGTACAGGACCCCTCCCCTATATACCGTACAGGACCCCTCCCCTATATATACCGTACAGGACCCCTCCCCTATATATACCGTACAGGACCCCTCCCCCTGTAAACCGTGCAGGACCCCTCCCCCTATATATACCGTACAGGACCCCTCCCCCTATATATACCGTACAGGACCCCTCCCCCTATATATACCGTACAGGCCCCCTCCCTTATATATACCGTACAGGCCCCCTCCCCCTATATATACCGTACATGACCCCTCCCCCTGTATACCGTACAGGACCCCTCCCCTATATACCGTACAGGCCCCCTCCCCCTATATATACCGTACAGGCCCCCTCCCCCTATATATACCGTACAGGCCCCCTCCCCCTATATATACCGTACAGGCCCCCTCCCCCTATATATACCGTACAGGCCCCCTCCCCCTATATATACCGTACAGGCCCCCTCCCCCTATATATACCGTACAGGCCCCCTCCCCCTATATATACTGTACAGGCCCCCTCCCCCTATATACCGTACAGGACCCCTCCCCCTATATATCCTGTACAGGACCCCTCCCCCTATATATACCGTACATGACCCCTCCCCCTGTATACCGTACAGGACCCCTCCCCTATATACCGTACAGGCCCCCTCCCCCTATATATACCGTACAGGCCCCCTCCCCCTATATATACCGTACAGGCCCCCTCCCCTATATATACCGTACAGGCCCCCTCCCCCTATATATACTGTACAGGCCCCCTCCCCCTATATACCGTACAGGACCCCTCCCCCATATATACCGTACAGGACCCCTCCCCCATATATACCGTACAGGACCCCTCCCCTATATATACCGTACAGGCCCCCTCCCCCTATATATACTGTACAGGCCCCCTCCCGATATATATACTGTACAGGCCCCCTCCCCCTATATACCGTACAGGCCCCCTCCCCCTATATATATACCGTACAGGACCCCTCCCCCTATATATACCGTACAGGACCCCTCCCCCTATATATACCGTACAGGACCCCTCCCCCTATATATACCGTACAGGACCCCTCCCCTATATACCGTACAGGACCCTCCCCCTATATATACCGTACAGGACCCCTCCCCTATATACCGTACAGGACCCCTCCCCTATATACCGTACAGGACCCTCCCCCTATATATACCGTACAGGACCCTCCCCCTATATATACCGTACAGGACCTCGTACCTATATACTGTACAGGACCCCTCCCCCTATATATACCGTACAGGACCCCTCCCCCTATATATACACCGTACAGGACCCTCCCCCTATATATACCGTACAGGACCCCTCCCCCTATATATACCGTACAGGACCCCTCCCCCTATATATACCGTACAGGACCCCTCCCCCTATATATACCGTACAGGACCCCTCCCCTATATATACCGTACAGGACCCCTCCCCTATATATACCGTACAGGACCCCTCCCCTATATACCGTACAGGACCCTCCCCCTATATATACCGTACAGGACCTCGTACCTATATACCGTACAGGACCCCTCCCCCTATATATACCGTACAGGACCCCTCCCCCTATATATACCGTACAGGACCCCTCCCCCTATATATACCGTACAGGACCCCTCCCCCTATATATACCGTACAGGACCCCTCCCCTATATATACCGTACAGGACCCCTCCCCTATATATACCGTACAGGACCCCTCCCCTATATATACCGTACAGGACCCCTCCCCTATATATACCGTACAGGACCCCTCCCCTATATACCGTACAGGACCCCTCCCCTATATACCGTACAGGACCCTCCCCCTATATATACCGTACAGGCCCCCTCCCCTATATACCGTACAGGCCCCCTCCCCTATATACCGTACAGGCCCCCTCCCCTATATACCGTACAGGCCCCCTCCCCTATATACCGTACAGGCCCCCTCCCCTATATACCGTACAGGCCCCCTCCCCTATATATACCGTACAGGCCCCCTCCCCCTGTATACCGTACATGACCCCTCCCCCTATATATACCGTACAGGACCCCTCCCCCTATATATACCGTACAGGACCCCTCCCCCTATATATACCGTACAGGACCCCTCCCCCTATATACCGTACAGGACCCCTCCCCCTATATATACCGTACAGGCCCCCTCCCCCCTATATACCATACAGGCCCCCTCCCCCTATATACCGTACAGGCCCCCTCCCCCTATATACCGTACAGGCCCCCTCCCCCTATATACCGTACAGGCCCCCTCCCCCTATATACATATATACTGTACATGACCCCTCCCCATATATATATACTCCTCTCTGTATAGTACAGACCTCTCTCTCTCTCTGTATATAGTATATAACCTCTCTCTGTATAGTACAGACCTCTCTCTCTGTATATAGTATATAACCTCTCTCTGTATAGTACAGACCTCTCTCTCTCTGTATATAGTATATAACCTCTCTCTCTGTATAGTACAGACCTCTCTCTCTCTGTATATAGTATATAACCTCTCTCTGTATAGTACAGACCGCTCTCTCTCTGTATATAGTATATAACCTCTCTCTGTATAGTACAGACCGCTCTCTCTCTGTATATAGTATATAACCTCTCTCTGTATATAGTATATAACCTCTCTCTGTATATAGTATATAACCTCTCTCTGTATAGTACAGACCTCTCTCTCTCTGTATATAGTATATAACCTCTCTCTGTATATAGTATATAACCTCTCTCTGTATAGTACAGACCTCTCTCTCTGTATAGTACAGACCTCTCTCTCTCTCTCTCTCTCTCTGTATATAGTATATAACCTCTCTCTGTATAGTACAGACCGCTCTCTCTCTGTATATAGTATATAACCTCTCTCTGTATAGTACAGACCTCTCTCTCTCTGTATATAGTATATAACCTCTCTGTATAGTACAGACCTCTCTCTCTCTGTATATAGTATATAACCTCTCTCTGTATAGTACAGACCTCTCTCTCTGTATATAGTATATAACCTCTCTCTGTATATAGTATATAACCTCTCTCTCTGTATAGTACAGACCTCTCTCTCTCTGTATATAGTATATAACCTCTCTCTGTATATAGTATATAACCTCTCTCTGTATATAGTATATAACCTCTCTCTGTATAGTACAGACCTCTCTCTGTATATAGTATATAACCTCTCTCTGTATATAGTATATAACCTCTCTCTCTGTATATAGTATATAACCTCTCTCTGTATAGTACAGACCTCTCTCTCTGTATATAGTATATAACCTCTCTCTGTATAGTACAGACCTCTCTCTCTCTGTATATAGTATATAACCTCTCTCTGTATATAGTATATAACCTCTCTCTGTATATAGTATATAACCTCTCTCTCTCTCTGTATATAGTATATAACCTCTCTCTCTGTATAGTACAGACCTCTCTCTCTCTGTATATAGTATATAACCTCTCTCTGTATATAGTATATAACCTCTCTCTGTATAGTACAGACCTCTCTCTCTGTATAGTACAGACCTCTCTCTCTCTGTATAGTACAGACCGCTCTCTCTCTGTATATAGTATATAACCTCTCTCTCTGTATAGTACAGACCTCTCTCTCTCTGTATATAGTATATAACCTCTCTCTGTATATAGTATATAACCTCTCTCTCTGTATATAGTATATAACCTCTCTCTGTATAGTACAGACCTCTCTCTCTCTGTATATAGTATATAACCTCTCTCTCTGTATATAGTATATAACCTCTCTCTGTATAGTACAGACCTCTCTCTCTCTGTATATAGTATATAACCTCTCTCTGTATATAGTATATAACCTCTCTCTCTGTATATAGTATATAACCTCTCTCTGTATAGTACAGACCTCTCTCTCTCTGTATATAGTATATAACCTCTCTCTGTATATAGTATATAACCTCTCTCTGTATATAGTATATAACCTCTCTCTCTGTATATAGTATATAACCTCTCTCTGTATATAGTATATAACCTCTCTCTCTGTATATAGTATATAACCTCTCTCTGTATAGTACAGACCTCTCTCTCTCTGTATATAGTATATAACCTCTCTCTGTATATAGTATATAACCTCTCTCTGTATAGTACAGACCTCTCTCTCTCTCTCTCTCTGTATATAGTATATACCTCTCTCTGTATAGTACAGACCTCTCTCTCTGTATATAGTATATAACCTCTCTCTCTGTATATAGTATATAACCTCTCTCTGTATAGTACAGACCTCTCTCTCTCTGTATATAGTATATAACCTCTCTCTCTGTATAGTACAGACCTCTCTCTCTCTGTATATAGTATATAACCTCTCTCTGTATATAGTATATAACCTCTCTCTGTATAGTACAGACCTCTCTCTCTCTGTATATAGTATATAACCTCTCTCTGTATATAGTATATAACCTCTCTCTCTGTATATAGTATATAACCTCTCTCTGTATATAGTATACAACCTCTCTCTCTGTATATAGTATATAACCTCTCTCTGTATAGTACAGACCTCTCTCTCTCTGTATATAGTATATAACCTCTCTCTGTATATAGTATATAACCTCTCTCTGTATAGTACAGACCTCTCTCTCTGTATAGTACAGACCTCTCTCTCTCTCTCTCTCTGTATATAGTATATAACCTCTCTCTGTATAGTACAGACCTCTCTCTCTGTATATAGTATATAACCTCTCTCTCTGTATATAGTATATAACCTCTCTCTGTATAGTACAGACCTCTCTCTCTCTGTATATAGTATATAACCTCTCTCTCTGTATAGTACAGACCTCTCTCTCTCTGTATATAGTATATAACCTCTCTCTGTATAGTACACTCTCTCTCTGTATATTATAACCTCTCTCTGTATATTATATCCTCTCTCTGTATATTATAACCTCTCTCTGTATAGTACAGACCTCTCTCTCTGTATATAGTATATAACCTCTCTCTGTATAGTACAGACCTCTCTCTCTCTGTATATAGTATATAACCTCTCTCTGTATATAGTATATAACCTCTCTCTGTATAGTACAGACCTCTCTCTCTGTATAGTATATATAACCTCTCTCTGTATATAGTATATAACCTCTCTCTGTATAGTACAGACCTCTCTCTCTCTGTATATAGTATATAACCTCTCTCTCTCTGTATATAGTATATAACCTCTCTCTGTATATAGTATATAACCTCTCTCTGTATATAGTATATAACCTCTCTCTGTATATAGTATATAACCTCTCTCTGTTTATAGTATATAACCTCTCTCTGTATATAGTATATAACCTCTCTCTGTATATAGTATATAACCTCTCTCTGTATAGTACAGACCTCTCTCTCTGTATATAGTATATAACCTCTCTCTGTATAGTACAGACCTCTCTCTCTCTGTATATAGTATATAACCTCTCTCTCTGTATAGTACAGACCTCTCTCTCTCTGTATATAGTATATAACCTCTCTCTGTATAGTACAGACCTCTCTCTCTCTGTATATAGTATATAACCTCTCTCTGTATAGTACAGACCTCTCTCTCTCTGTATATAGTATATAACCTCTCTCTCTGTATATAGTATATAACCTCTCTCTCTGTATAGTACAGACCGCTCTCTCTCTGTATATAGTATATAACCTCTCTCTCTGTATAGTACAGACCTCTCTCTCTCTGTATATAGTATATAACCTCTCTCTGTATATAGTATATAACCTCTCTCTGTATAGTACAGACCTCTCTCTGTATATAGTATATAACCTCTCTCTGTATATAGTATATAACCTCTCTCTCTGTATAGTACAGACCTCTCTCTCTCTGTATATAGTATATAACCTCTCTCTGTATATAGTATATAACCTCTCTCTGTATAGTACAGACCTCTCTCTCTGTATATAGTATATAACCTCTCTCTCTGTATAGTACAGACCTCTCTCTCTCTGTATATAGTATATAACCTCTCTCTCTGTATAGTACAGACCTCTCTCTCTGTATATAGTATATAACCTCTCTCTGTATAGTACAGACCTCTCTCTCTCTGTATATAGTATATAACCTCTCTCTCTGTATAGTACAGACCTCTCTCTCTGTATAGTACAGACCTCTCTCTCTGTATATAGTATATAACCTCTCTCTGTATAGTACAGACCTCTCTCTCTGTATATAGTATATAACCTCTCTCTGTATATAGTATATAACCTCTCTCTGTATAGTACAGACCTCTCTCTCTCTGTATATAGTATATAACCTCTCTCTGTATAGTACAGACCTCTCTCTCTCTGTATATAGTATATAACCTCTCTCTCTGTATAGTACAGACCTCTCTCTCTCTGTATATAGTATATAACCTCTCTCTCTGTATAGTACAGACCTCTCTCTCTCTGTATATAGTATATAACCTCTCTCTCTGTATAGTACAGACCTCTCTCTCTGTATATAGTATATAACCTCTCTCTGTATAGTACAGACCTCTCTCTCTCTCTGTATATAGTATATAACCTCTCTCTGTATAGTACAGAGCTCTCTCTCTCTCTGTATATAGTATATAACCTCTCTGTATAGTACAGACCTCTCTCTCTCTGTATATAGTACAGACCTCTCTCTCTCTGTATATAGTATATAACCTCTCTCTGTATAGTACAGACCTCTCTCTCTGTATATAGTATATAACCTCTCTCTGTATAGTACAGACCTCTCTCTCTCTGTATATAGTATATAACCTCTCTCTCTGTATATAGTATATAACCTCTCTCTCTGTATATAGTATATAACCTCTCTCTCTGTATATAGTATATAACCTCTCTCTCTGTATATAGTATATAACCTCTCTCTGTATAGTACAGACCTCTCTCTCTCTGTATATAGTATATAACCTCTCTCTGTATATAGTACAGACCTCTCTCTCTGTATATAGTATATAACCTCTCTCTGTATAGTACAGACCTCTCTCTCTGTATATAGTATATAACCTCTCTCTGTATAGTACAGACCTCTCTCTCTCTGTATATAGTATATAACCTCTCTCTCTGTATATAGTATATAACCTCTCTCTGTATAGTACAGACCTCTCTCTCTCTGTATATAGTATATAACCTCTCTCTGTATAGTATAGACCTCTCTCTCTGTATATAGTATATAACCTCTCTCTGTATATAGTATATAACCTCTCTCTGTATATAGTATATAACCTCTCTCTGTATATAGTATATAACCTCTCTCTGTATAGTACAGACCTCTCTCTCTCTGTATATAGTATATAACCTCTCTCTCTGTATAGTACAGACCTCTCTCTCTCTGTATATAGTATATAACCTCTCTCTGTATAGTACAGACCTCTCTCTCTCTGTATATAGTATATAACCTCTCTCTCTGTATATAGTATATAACCTCTCTCTCTGTATAGTACAGACCTCTCTCTCTCTGTATATAGTATATAACCTCTCTCTCTCTGTATATAGTATATAACCTCTCTCTCTCTGTATATAGTATATAACCTCTCTCTGTATAGTACAGACCTCTCTCTCTCTGTATATAGTATATAACCTCTCTCTCTGTATAGTACAGACCTCTCTCTCTCTGTATATAGTATATAACCTCTCTCTGTATAGTACAGACCTCTCTCTCTCTGTATAGTACAGACCTCTCTCTCTCTGTATATAGTATATAACCTCTCTCTCTGTATATAGTATATAACCTCTCTCTCTGTATAGTACAGACCTCTCTCTCTCTGTATATAGTATATAACCTCTCTCTGTATAGTACAGACCTCTCTCTCTCTGTATAGTACAGACCGCTCTCTCTCTGTATATAGTATATAACCTCTCTCTGTATAGTACAGACCTCTCTCTCTCTCTGTATATAGTATATAACCTCTCTCTCTGTATAGTACAGACCTCTCTCTCTCTCTGTATATAGTATATAACCTCTCTCTCTGTATAGTACAGACCTCTCTCTCTCTGTATATAGTATATAACCTCTCTCTGTATAGTACAGACCTCTCTCTCTCTCTGTATATAGTATATAACCTCTCTCTGTATAGTACAGACCTCTCTCTCTCTGTATATAGTATATAACCTCTCTCTCTGTATAGTACAGACCTCTCTCTCTCTGTATATAGTATATAACCTCTCTCTGTATAGTACCGACCTCTCTCTCGGTATATAGTATATACACCTCTCTCTGTATAGTACAGACCTCTCTCTCTCTGTATATAGTATATAACCTCTCTCTCTGTATATAGTATATAACCTCTCTCTGTATAGTACAGACCTCTCTCTCTGTATATAGTATATAACCTCTCTCTGTATAGTACAGACCTCTCTCTCTCTGTATATGTATATAACCTCTCTCTCTGTATATAGTATAAACCTCTCTCTGTATAAAGTATATCCTCTCTCTGTATATTACACACCTCTCTCTGTATATAGTATATAACCTCTCTCTGTATAGTACAGACCTCTCTCCTCTCTCTGTATATAGTATATAACCTCTCTCTGTATAGTACAGACCTCTCTCTGTATATAGTATATAACCTCTCTCTGTATAGTACAGACCTCTCTCTCTCTCTGTATATAGTATATAACCTCTCTCTGTATAGTACAGACCTCTCTCTCTCTCTCTGTATATAGTATATGACCTCTCTCTGTATAGTACAGACCTCTCTCTCTCTGTATAGTACAGACCTCTCTCTGTATATAGTATATAACCTCTCTCTGTATAGTACAGACCTCTCTCTCTCTCTGTATATAGTATATGACCTCTCTCTCTGTATAGTACAGACCTTTCTCTCTCTGTATATAGTATATGACCTCTCTCTCTGTATAGTACAGACCTTTCTCTCTCTGTATATAGTATATAACGTCTCTCTGTATAGTACAGACCTCTCTCTCTCTGTATATAGTATATAACCTCTCTCTCTGTATAGTACAGACCTCTCTCTCTGTATATAGTATATAACCTCTCTCTGTATAGTACAGACCTCTCACTCTCTGTATATAGTATATAACCTCTCTCTGTATAGTACAGACCGCTCTCTCTCTGTATATAGTATATAACCTCTCTCTCTGTATATAGTATATGACCTCTCTCTCTGTATAGTACAGACCTCTCTCTCTCTGTATATAGTATATAACCTCTCTCTGTATATAGTATATAACCTCTCTCTCTCTCTGTATATAGTATATAACCTCTCTCTCTGTATAGTACAGACCGCTCTCTCTCTGTATAGTACAGACCGCTCTCTCTCTGTATATAGTATATAACCTCTCTCTGTATATAGTATATAACCTCTCTCTCTGTATATAGTATATAACCTCTCTCTGTATAGTACAGACCTCTCTCTCTCTGTATATAGTATATAACCTCTCTCTCTGTATATAGTATATAACCTCTCTCTGTATAGTACAGACCTCTTTCTCTCTCTGTATATAGTATATAACCTCTCTCTGTATAGTACAGACCTCTCTCTCTGTATATAGTATATAACCTCTCTCTGTATAGTACAGACCTCTCTCTCTCTGTATATAGTATATAACCTCTCTCTGTATAGTACAGACCTTTCTCTCTCTGTATATAGTATATAACCTCTCTCTGTATAGTACAGACCTCTTTCTCTCTGTATATAGTATATAACCTCTCTCTGTATAGTACAGACCTCTCTCTCTCTGTATATAGTATATAACCTCTCTCTGTATATAGTATATAACCTCTCTCTGTATATAGTATATAACCTCTCTCTGTATAGTACAGACCTCTCTCTCTGTATAGTATATAACCTCTCTCTGTATATAGTATATAACCTCTCTCTGTATAGTACAGACCTCTCTCTCTCTGTATATAGTATATAACCTCTCTCTGTATAGTACAGACCTCTCTCTCTGTATATAGTATATAACCTCTCTCTGTATAGTACAGACCTCTCTCTCTCTGTATATAGTATATAACCTCTCTCTGTATATAGTATATAACCTCTCTCTGTATATAGTATATAACCTCTCTCTGTATAGTACAGACCTCTCTCTCTGTATATAGTATATAACCTCTCTCTGTATATAGTATATAACCTCTCTCTCTGTATATAGTATATAACCTCTCTCTGTATAGTACAGACCTCTCTCTCTGTATATAGTATATAACCTCTCTCTCTGTATAGTACAGACCTCTCTCTCTCTGTATATAGTATATAACCTCTCTCTGTATATAGTATATAACCTCTCTCTGTATATAGTATATAACCTCTCTCTGTATAGTACAGACCTCTCTCTCTGTATAGTACAGACCTCTCTCTCTGTATATAGTATATAACCTCTCTCTGTATATAGTATATAACCTCTCTCTGTATATAGTATATAACCTCTCTCTCTGTATATAGTATATAACCTCTCTCTGTATATAGTATATAACCTCTCTCTGTATAGTACAGACCTCTCTCTCTCTGTATAGTACAGACCTCTCTCTGTATATAGTATATAACCTCTCTCTGTATAGTACAGACCTCTCTCTCTCTCTGTATATAGTATATGACCTCTCTCTCTGTATAGTACAGACCTTTCTCTCTCTGTATATAGTATATAACGTCTCTCTGTATAGTACAGACCTCTCTCTCTCTGTATATAGTATATAACCTCTCTCTCTGTATAGTACAGACCTCTCTCTCTGTATATAGTATATAACCTCTCTCTGTATAGTACAGACCTCTCACTCTCTGTATATAGTATATAACCTCTCTCTGTATAGTACAGACCGCTCTCTCTCTGTATATAGTATATAACCTCTCTCTCTGTATATAGTATATGACCTCTCTCTCTGTATAGTACAGACCTCTCTCTCTCTGTATATAGTATATAACCTCTCTCTGTATATAGTATATAACCTCTCTCTCTCTCTGTATATAGTATATAACCTCTCTCTCTGTATAGTACAGACCGCTCTCTCTCTGTATAGTACAGACCGCTCTCTCTCTGTATATAGTATATAACCTCTCTCTGTATATAGTATATAACCTCTCTCTCTGTATATAGTATATAACCTCTCTCTGTATAGTACAGACCTCTCTCTCTCTGTATATAGTATATAACCTCTCTCTCTGTATATAGTATATAACCTCTCTCTGTATAGTACAGACCTCTTTCTCTCTCTGTATATAGTATATAACCTCTCTCTGTATAGTACAGACCTCTCTCTCTGTATATAGTATATAACCTCTCTCTGTATAGTACAGACCTCTCTCTCTCTGTATATAGTATATAACCTCTCTCTGTATAGTACAGACCTTTCTCTCTCTGTATAGTATATAACCTCTCTCTGTATAGTACAGACCTCTTTCTCTCTGTATATAGTATATAACCTCTCTCTGTATAGTACAGACCTCTCTCTCTCTGTATATAGTATATAACCTCTCTCTGTATATAGTATATAACCTCTCTCTGTATATAGTATATAACCTCTCTCTGTATAGTACAGACCTCTCTCTCTGTATATAGTATATAACCTCTCTCTGTATATAGTATATAACCTCTCTCTGTATAGTACAGACCTCTCTCTCTCTGTATATAGTATATAACCTCTCTCTGTATAGTACAGACCTCTCTCTCTGTATATAGTATATAACCTCTCTCTGTATAGTACAGACCTCTCTCTCTCTGTATATAGTATATAACCTCTCTCTGTATATAGTATATAACCTCTCTCTGTATATAGTATATAACCTCTCTCTGTATAGTACAGACCTCTCTCTCTGTATATAGTATATACCTCTCTCTGTATATAGTATATAAACCTCTCTCTCTGTATATAGTATATAACCTCTCTCTGTATAGTACAGACCTCCTCTCTGTATATAGTATATAACCTCTCTCTCTGTATAGTACAGACCTCTCTCTCTCTGTATATAGTATATAACCTCTCTCTGTATATAGTATATAACCTCTCTCTGTATATAGTATATAACCTCTCTCTGTATAGTACAGACCTCTCTCTCTGTATAGTACAGACCTCTCTCTCTGTATATAGTATATAACCTCTCTCTGTATATAGTATATAACCTCTCTCTGTATATAGTATATAACCTCTCTCTCTGTATATAGTATATACCTCTCTCTGTATATAGTATATAACCTCTCTCTGTATAGTACAGACCTCTCTCTCTGTATATAGTATATAACCTCTCTCTGTATATAGTATATAACCTCTCTCTGTATATAGTATATAACCTCTCTCTCTGTATATAGTATATAACCTCTCTCTGTATATAGTATATAACCTCTCTCTGTATAGTACAGACCTCTCTCTCTGTATATAGTATATAACCTCTCTCTGTATAGTACAGACCTCTCTCTCTCTGTATATAACCTCTCTCTGTATATAGTATATAACCTCTCTCTCTCTCTGTATATAGTATATAACCTCTCTCTCTGTATAGTACAGACCTCTCTCTCTCTGTATATAGTATATAACCTCTCTCTGTATATAGTATATAACCTCTCTCTCTGTATATAGTATATAACCTCTCTCTGTATAGTACAGACCTCTCTCTCTGTATATAGTATATAACCTCTCTCTGTATATAGTATATAACCTCTCTCTCTGTATATAGTATATAACCTCTCTCTGTATATAGTATATAACCTCTCTCTGTATAGTACAGACCTCTCTCTGTATATAGTATATAACCTCTCTCTCTGTATATAGTATATAACCTCTCTCTGTATAGTACAGACCTCTCTCTCTGTATATAGTATATAACCTCTCTCTGTATAGTACAGACCTCTCTCTCTGTATAGTACAGACCTCTCTCTCTGTATATAGTATATAACCTCTCTCTGTATATAGTATATAACCTCTCTCTGTATATAGTATATAACCTCTCTCTCTGTATATAGTATATAACCTCTCTCTGTATATAGTATATAACCTCTCTCTGTATAGTACAGACCTCTCTCTCTGTATATAGTATATAACCTCTCTCTGTATATAGTATATAACCTCTCTCTGTATATAGTATATAACCTCTCTCTCTGTATATAGTATATAACCTCTCTCTGTATATAGTATATAACCTCTCTCTGTATATAGTATATAACCTCTCTCTGTATAGTACAGACCTCTCTCTGTATATAGTATATAACCTCTCTCTGTATAGTACAGACCTCTCTCTCTGTATATAGTATATAACCTCTCTCTCTGTATAGTACAGACCTCTCTCTGTATATAGTATATAACCTCTCTCTGTATATAGTATATAACCTCTCTCTCTGTATATAGTATATAACCTCTCTCTGTATATAGTATATAACCTCTCTCTGTATAGTACAGACCTCTCTCTCTGTATATAGTATATAACCTCTCTCTGTATATAGTATATAACCTCTCTCTCTGTATATAGTATATAACCTCTCTCTGTATATAGTATATAACCTCTCTCTGTATAGTACAGACCTCTCTGTCTCTGTATATAGTATATAACCTCTCTCTGTATAGTACAGACCTCTCTCTCTCTGTATATAGTATATAACCTCTCTCTCTGTATATAGTATATAACCTCTCTCTGTATAGTACAGACCTCTCTCTATCTGTATATAGTATATAACCTCTCTCTGTATATAGTATATAACCTCTCTCTGTATAGTACAGACCTCTCTCTCTGTATATAGTATATAACCTCTCTGTATATAGTATATAACCTCTCTCTCTGTATATAGTATATAACCTCTCTCTGTATATAGTATATAACCTCTCTCTCTGTATATAGTATATAACCTCTCTCTGTATATAGTATATAACCTCTCTCTCTCTGTATATAGTATATAACCTCTCTCTGTATATAGTATATAACCTCTCTCTGTATAGTACAGACCCCTCTCTCTCTGTATATAGTATATAACCTCTCTCTGTATAGTACAGACCTCTCTCTCTCTGTATATAGTATATAACCTCTCTCTGTATATAGTATATAACCTCTCTCTGTATATAGTATATAACCTCTCTGTATATAGTATATAACCTCTCTCTGTATATAGTATATAACCTCTCTCTGTATATAGTATATAACCTCTCTCTGTATAGTACAGACCTCTCTCTCTCTGTATATAGTATATAACCTCTCTCTGTATATAGTATATAACCTCTCTCTGTATAGTACAGACCTCTCTCTCTCTGTATATAGTATATAACCTCTCTCTGTATATAGTATATAACCTCTCTCTCTGTATAGTACAGACCTCTCTCTGTATATAGTATATAACCTCTCTCTCTGTATATAGTATATAACCTCTCTCTGTATAGTACAGACCTCTCTCTGTATATAGTATATAACCTCTCTCTGTATAGTACAGACCTCTCTCTCTCTGTATATAGTATATAACCTCTCTCTGTATATAGTATATATCCTCTCTGTATAGTACAGACCTCTCTGTATATAGTATATAACCTCTCTCTGTATAGTACAGACCTCTCTCTCTCTGTATATAGTATATAACCTCTCTCTGTATATAGTATATAACCTCTCTCTGTATATAGTATATAACCTCTCTCTGTATATAGTATATAACCTCTCTCTGTATATAGTATATAACCTTCTCTCTCTCTGTATATGGTCCCTCTGAGCTGCTGACGTTGCCCCTGTGGCTCTTTCAGGACGACTCTCTGGTGGTCTGGAAGGAGGTGGGTTTGGCGCGGTTGTCGGAGAAGGAGCGCCGAGATGCCCTGAATGAGATCGTCATCCTGTCACTCCTGCAGCATGATAACATTATTGCATATTACAACCACTTTCTGGACAGTAACACGCTGCTGATCGAGCTGGAGTACTGCAACGGTGAGCCGGGCTCTCTGCTGCCCTGTGCCCTCTCAGGGGCCACACTGGCACTGACCTCATCTTATATCTCCGCAGGGGGGAACCTATTTGACAAGATTGTCCGGCAAAAGGAGCAGCTCTTCCTGGAGGAGGTGAGTGGCTCTGCGGGGGTGGGGATTAATAACTCTGCTGTATGTCTTGTCATGGTTCCACCTCTTTCCACAGATGGTTGTCTGGTATCTGTTCCAAATTGTCTCTGCAGTCAGCTGCATCCACCGAGCTGGGATCCTGCATCGGTGAGTATTGACCCACAAGAGATGATACAGGGGGGTGGGAGCGGAGCCACTAGGGATGATACAGGGGGGTGGGAGCAGAGCCACAAGAGATGATACAGGGGGTGGGAGCGGAGCCACAAGAGATGATACAGGGGGGTGGGAGCGGAGCCACTAGGGATGATACAGGGGGGTGGGAGCAGAGCCACAAGAGATGATACAGGGGGGTGGGAGCGGAGCCACAAGAGATGATACAGGGGGGGTGGGAGCGGAGCCACAAGAGATGATACAGGGGGGTGGGAGCGGAGCCACAAGAGATGATACAGGGGGGTGGGAGCGGAGCCACAAGAGATGATACAGGGGGGTGGGAGCGGAGCCACAAGAGATGATACAGGGGGGTGGGAGCGGAGCCACAAGAGATGATACAGGGGGGTGGGAGCGGAGCCACAAGAGATAATACAGGGGGGTGGGAGCGGAGCCACAAGAGATGATACAGGGTGGGATTGGGAGCGGAGCCACAAGAGATGGTACAGGGGGGTGGGAGCGGAGCCACTAGAGATGATCCAGGGGGGTGGGAGCGGAGCCACAAGAGATAATACAGGGGGGTGGGAGCGGAGCCACAAGAGATAATACAGGGGGGTGGGAGCGGAGCCACAAGAGATAATACAGGGGGGTGGGAGCGGGGCCACTAGAGATGATACAGGGGGGTGGGAGCAGAGCCACTAGGGATGATACAGGGGGGTGGGAGCGGAGCCACAAGAGATGATACAGGGGGGTGGGAGCGGATCCACAAGAGATGATACAGGGGGGTGGGAGCGGAGCCACAAGAGATGATACAGGGGGGTGGGAGCGGGGCCACAAGAGATGATACAGGGGGGTGGGAGCGGGGCCACAAGAGATGATACAGGGGGGTGGGAGCGGGGCCACAAGAGATGATACAGGGGGGTGGGAGCGGAGCCACAAGAGATGATACAGGGGGGTGGGAGCGGAGCCACAAGAGATGATACAGGAGGGTGGGAGCGGAGCCACAAGAGATAATACAGGGGGGTGGGAGCAGAGCCACAAGAGATAATACAGAGGGGTGGGAGCGGAGCCACAAGAGATGATACAGGGGGGTGGGAGCGGGGCCACAAGAGATGATACAGGGGGGTGGGAGCGGGGCCACAAGAGATGATACAGGGGGGTGGGAGCGGGGCCACAAGAGATGATACAGGGGGGTGGGAGCGGAGCCACAAGAGATAATACAGAGGGGTGGGAGCGGAGCCACAAGAGATGATACAGGGGGGTGGGAGCGGAGCCACAAGAGATGATACAGGGGGTGGGAGCGGAGCCACAAGAGATGATACAGGAGGGTGGGAGCGGAGCCACAAGAGATAATACAGGGGGGTGGGAGCAGAGCCACAAGAGATAATACAGAGGGGTGGGAGCGGAGCCACTAGAGATGATACAGGGGGGTGGGAGCAGAGCCACAAGAGATGATACAGGGGGGTGGGAGCGGAGCCACAAGAGGTAATACAGGGGGGTGGGAGCGGAGCCACTAGGGATGATACAGGGGGGTGGGAGCGGAGCCACTAGGGATGATACAGGGGGGTGGGAGCGGAGCCACTAGAGATGATACAGGGGGGTGGGAGCGGAGCCACTAGAGATTATACAGGGGGGTGGGAGCGGAGCCACTAGAGATAATACTGGGGGGGTGGGAGCGGAGCCGCTAGAGATGATACAGGAGGGTGGGAGCGGAGCCACAAGAGGTAATACTGGGGGGGGTGGGAGCAGAGCCACAAGAGGTAATACTGGGGGGGTGGGAGCAGAGCCACAAGAGGTAATACTGGGGGGGTGGGAGCGGAGCCAACTGGTGGTCACAGGCGATAATAGAAGGGGCAGGGCTAATGGCTGGGAACTGGAAATAGTGAGGGAAGGGTGGTCCTGGCAGGCAGTTACTAATGATAAAGGAGGGTGGGGCTAACAGGCATTACTAGCAATAAAGGAGAGCGGAGCTAACAGACAGGTTTTGGAGATATAGGAGGGCGGAGCTAATACGTGGTTGCTGGCGGTAAAGGAGGGCGGAGCTAACAGTCATTACTAGAGATAAAGGAGGTTGGAGCTAACAGGTTGTTGCTTAAGGTAAGGGAGGGCGGAGCTAACAGGCAGTTGCTGGAGGTAAGGGAGGGCGGAGCTAACAGGCGGTTGGAGGTAAGGGAGGGCGGAGCTAACAGGCAGTTGGAGGTAAGGGAGGGCGGAGCTAACAGGCGTTTTTTTTTTTTTTTGCGTAGAGACATTAAGACGTTAAACATCTTCCTCACTAAAGCCAATCTGATTAAGCTGGGGGATTACGGGCTGGCCAAGCAGCTGAACTCTGAGTTTTCGATGGCGGAGACGGTGAGTTGTGTTTGCTGCAGTGTGACAGCTGTGAGGGGCGCTCCACTCTATCACACATGTGTTTTTGTTGCAGTGTGTCGGCACCCTCTATTACATGTCTCCAGAGCTGTGCCAGGGAGTGAAGTACAGCTTCAAGTCTGACATCTGGGCGGTGGGCTGCGTGCTATACGAGCTGCTAACACTGACCCGCACCTTTGATGCCACAGTGAGTGCCCGTCCTTCCTCTGTCGCTTGTGTGTCTCAGCAGAAGCCATTGTCACACTGTTCACTCTGCCTCCAGAACCCGCTCAACCTGTGTGTGAAGATCGTGCAGGGAAACTGGGCCGTGGAGCTGGATAACAGCGTGTACTCCCCGGAGCTGACAGATGTAGTGCGGCTGTGTCTGCAGCAGGTGAGCCTGTACTAGTCCCCGGAGCTGACAGATGTAGTGCGGCTGTGTCTGCAGAAGGTGAGCCTGTACTCCCCGGAGCTGACAGATGTAGTGCGGCTGTGTCTGCAGCAGGTGAGCCTGTACTAGTCCCCGGAGCTGACAGATGTAGTGCGGCTGTGTCTGCAGCAGGTGAGCCTGTACTAGTCCCCGGAGCTGACAGATGTAGTGCAGCTGTGTCTGCAGCAGGTGAGCCTGTACTCCCAGGAGCTGACAGATGTAGTGCGGCTGTGTCTGCAGCAGGTGAGCCAGTACTCCCCGGAGCTGACAGATGTAGTGCGGCTGTGTCTGCAGCAGGTGAGTGTGTGTTCCCAGGAGCTGACAGATGTAGTGCGGCTGTGTCTGCAGCAGGTGAGCCTGTACTAGTCCCCGGAGCTGACAGATGTAGTGCAGCTGTGTCTGCAGCAGGTGAGCCTGTACTAGTCCCCGGAGCTGACAGATGTAGTGCGGCTGTGTCTGCAGCAGGTGAGCCTGTACTCCCAGGAGCTGACAGATGTAGTGCGGCTGTGTCTGCAGCAGGTGAGCCAGTACTCCCCGGAGCTGACAGATGTAGTGCGGCTGTGTCTGCAGCAGGTGAGCCTGTACTAGTCCCCGGAGCTGACAGATGTAGTGCGGCTGTGTCTGCAGCAGGTGAGCCAGTACTCCCCGGAGCTGACAGATGTAGTGCGGCTGTGTCTGCAGCAGGTGAGCCAGTACTCCCAGGAGCTGACAGATGTAGTGCGGCTGTGTCTGCAGCAGGTGAGTCTGTACTCCCAGGAGCTGACAGATGTAGTGCGGCTGTGTCTGCAGCAGGTGAGCCAGTACTAGTCCCCGGAGCTGACAGATGTAGTGCGGCTGTGTCTGCAGCAGGTGAGCCTGTACTCCCAGGAGCTGACAGATGTAGTGCGGCTGTGTCTGCAGCAGGTGAGCCAGTACTCCCAGGAGCTGACAGATGTAGTGCGGCTGTGTCTGCAGCAGGTGAGCCTGTACTCCCAGGAGCTGACAGATGTAGTGCGGCTGTGTCTGCAGCAGGTGAGCCAGTACTAGTCCCCGGAGCTGACAGATGTAGTGCGGCTGTGTCTGCAGCAGGTGAGCCTGTACTCCCAGGAGCTGACAGATGTAGTGCGGCTGTGTCTGCAGCAGGTGAGCCAGTACTCCCCGGAGCTGACAGATGTAGTGCGGCTGTGTCTGCAGCAGGTGAGCCTGTACTAGTCCCCGGAGCTGACAGATGTAGTGCAGCTGTGTCTGCAGCAGGTGAGCCAGTTCTCCCAGGAGCTGACAGATGTAGTGCGGCTGTGTCTGCAGCAGGTGAGCCAGTACTCCCCGGAGCTGACAGATGTAGTGCGGCTGTGTCTGCAGCAGGTGAGCCTGTACTAGTCCCCGGAGCTGACAGATGTAGTGCGGCTGTGTCTGCAGCAGGTGAGCGTGTACTCCCCGGAGCTGACAGATGTAGTGCGGCTGTGTCTGCAGCAGGTGAGCCAGTACTCCCCGGAGCTGACAGATGTAGTGTGGCTGTGTCTGCAGCAGGTGAGCCTGTACTAGTCCCCGGAGCTGACAGATGTAGTGCAGCTGTGTCTGCAGCAGGTGAGCCTGTACTAGTCCCCGGAGCTGACAGATGTAGTGCGGCTGTGTCTGTAGCAGGTGAGTGTGTGTTCCCAGGAGCTGACAGATGTAGTGCGGCTGTGTCTGCAGCAGGTGAGCCTGTACTAGTCCCCGGAGCTGACAGATGTAGTGCGGCTGTGTCTGTAGCAGGTGAGTGTGTGTTCCCAGGAGCTGACAGATGTAGTGCGGCTGTGTCTGCAGCAGGTGAGTGTGTGTTCCCAGGAGCTGACAGATGTAGTGCGGCTGTGTCTGCAGCAGGTGAGCCTGTACTAGTCCCCGGAGCTGACAGATGTAGTGCAGCTGTGTCTGCAGCAGGTGAGCCAGTACTCCCAGGAGCTGACAGATGTAGTGCGGCTGTGTCTGCAGCAGGTGAGCCAGTACTCCCCGGAGCTGACAGATGTAGTGCGGCTGTGTCTGCAGCAGGTGAGCCTGTACTAGTCCCCGGAGCTGACAGATGTAGTGCAGCTGTGTCTGCAGCAGGTGAGCCAGTACTCCCAGGAGCTGACAGATGTAGTGCAGCTGTGTCTGCAGCAGGTGAGCCAGTACTCCCCGGAGCTGACAGATGTAGTGCGGCTGTGTCTGCAGCAGGTGAGCCAGTACTCCCCGGAGCTGACAGATGTAGTGCGGCTGTGTCTGCAGCAGGTGAGCCTGTACTAGTCCCCGGAGCTGACAGATGTAGTGCGGCTGTGTCTGCAGCAGGTGAGTGTGTGTTCCCAGGAGCTGACAGATGTAGTGCGGCTGTGTCTGCAGCAGGTGAGCCTGTACTCCCCGGAGCTGACAGATGTAGTGCGGCTGTGTCTGCAGCAGGTGAGTGTGTGTTCCCAGGAGCTGACAGATGTAGTGCGGCTGTGTCTGCAGCAGGTGAGTGTGTGTTCCTAGGAACTGACAGATGTAGTGCGGCTGGGTCTGCAGCAGGTGAGTGTGTGTTCCCAGGAGCTGACAGATGTAGTGCGGCTGTGTCTGCAGCAGGTGAGTGTGTGTTCCCAGGAGCTGACAGATGTAGTGCGGCTGTGTCTGCAGCAGGTGAGCCTGTACTAGTCCCCGGAGCTGACAGATGTAGTGCGGCTGTGTCTGCAGCAGGTGAGCGTGTACTCCCCGGAGCTGACAGATGTAGTGCGGCTGTGTCTGCAGCAGGTGAGCCTGTACTAGTCCCCGGAGCTGACAGATGTAGTGCGGCTGTGTCTGTAGCAGGTGAGTGTGTGTTCCCAGGAGCTGACAGATGTAGTGCGGCTGTGTCTGCAGCAGGTGAGTGTGTGTTCCCAGGAGCTGACAGATGTAGTGCGGCTGTGTCTGCAGCAGGTGAGTGTGTGTTCCCAGGAGCTGACAGATGTAGTGCGGCTGTGTCTGCAGCAGGTGAGCCTGTACTAGTCCCCGGAGCTGACAGATGTAGTGCGGCTGTGTCTGCAGCAGGTGAGCGTGTACTCCCCGGAGCTGACAGATGTAGTGCGGCTGTGTCTGCAGCAGGTGAGCCTGTACTAGTCCCCGGAGCTGACAGATGTAGTGCGGCTGTGTCTGCAGCAGGTGAGCCTGTACTCCCCGGAGCTGACAGATGTAGTGCGGCTGTGTCTGCAGCAGGTGAGTGTGTGTTCCCAGGAGCTGACAGATGTAGTGCGGCTGTGTCTGCAGCAGGTGAGCCAGTACTCCCAGGAGCTGACAGATGTAGTGCGGCTGTGTCTGCAGCAGGTGAGCCTGTACTCCCAGGAGCTGACAGATGTAGTGCGGCTGTGTCTGCAGCAGGTGAGCCTGTACTCCCAGGAGCTGACAGATGTAGTGCGGCTGTGTCTGCAGCAGGTGAGTGTGTGTTCCCAGGAGCTGACAGATGTAGTGCGGCTGTGTCTGCAGCAGGTGAGTGTGTGTTCCCAGGAGCTGACAGATGTAGTGCGGCTGTGTCTGCAGCAGGTGAGTGTGTGTTCCCAAGAGCTGACAGATGTAGTGCGGCTGTGTCTGCAGCAGGTGAGCCTGTACTAGTCCCCGGAGCTGACAGATGTAGTGCGGCTGTGTCTGCAGCAGGTGAGCCTGTACTCCCCGGAGCTGACAGATGTAGTGCGGCTGTGTCTGCAGCAGGTGAGTGTGTGTTCCCAGGAGCTGACAGATGTAGTGCGGCTGTGTCTGCAGCAGGTGAGTGTGTGTTCCCAGGAGCTGACAGATGTAGTGCGGCTGTGTCTGCAGCAGGTGAGTGTGTGTTCCCAGGAGCTGACAGATGTAGTGCGGCTGTGTCTGCAGCAGGTGAGTGTGTGTTCCTAGGAGCTGACAGATGTAGTGCGGCTGTGTCTGCAGCAGGTGAGTGTGTGTTCCCAGGAGCTGACAGATGTAGTGCGGCTGTGTCTGCAGCAGATGAGTGTGTGTTCCCAGGAGCTGACAGATGTAGTGCGGCTGTGTCTGCAGCAGGTGAGTGTGTGTTCCCAGGAGCTGACAGATGTAGTGCGGCTGTGTCTGCAGCAGGTGAGCCAGTACTCCCAGGAGCTGACAGATGTAGTGCGGCTGTGTCTGCAGCAGGTGAGCCTGTACTCCCAGGAGCTGACAGATGTAGTGCGGCTGTGTCTGCAGCAGGTGAGCCTGTACTCCCAGGAGCTGACAGATGTAGTGCGGCTGTGTCTGCAGCAGGTGAGTGTGTGTTCCCAGGAGCTGACAGATGTAGTGCGGCTGTGTCTGCAGCAGGTGAGTGTGTGTTCCCAGGAGCTGACAGATGTAGTGCGGCTGTGTCTGCAGCAGGTGAGTGTGTGTTCCCAGGAGCTGACAGATGTAGTGCGGCTGTGTCTGCAGCAGGTGAGTGTGTGTTCCCAGGAGCTGACAGATGTAGTGCGGCTGTGTCTGTAGCAGGTGAATGTGTGTTCCCAGGAGCTGACAGATGTAGTGCGGCTGTGTCTGCAGCAGGTGAGCCTGTACTAGTCCCCGGAGCTGACAGATGTAGTGCGGCTGTGTCTGCAGCAGGTGAGGCCTGTACTCCCCGGAGCTGACAGATGTAGTGCGGCTGTGTCTGCAGCAGGTGAGTGTGTGTTCCCAGGAGCTGACAGATGTAGTGCGGCTGTGTCTGCAGCAGGTGAGTGTGTGTTCCCAGGAGCTGACAGATGTAGTGCGGCTGTGTCTGCAGCAGGTGAGCCTGTACTCCCCGGAGCTGACAGATGTAGTGCGGCTGTGTCTGCAGCAGGTGAGTGTGTGTTCCCAGGAGCTGACAGATGTAGTGCGGCTGTGTCTGTAGCAGGTGAGCCTGTGTACTCCCTGGAGCTGACAGATGTAGTGCGGCTGTGTCTGCAGCAGGTGAGTGTGTGTTCCCAGGAGCTGACAGATGTAGTGCGGCTGTGTCTGTAGCAGGTGAGCCTGTACTCCCAGGAGCTGACAGATGTAGTGCGGCTGTGTCTGCAGCAGGTGAGTGTGTGTTCCCAGGAGCTGACAGATGTAGTGCGGCTGTGTCTGCAGCAGGTGAATGTGTGTTCCCAGGAGCTGAGAATCTGCAGACTTCTGAATTACAGTGTCCTTCTGAGATCAGGATTATGGTTCTGTTTGTTTTAGGACCCAGAGAAGAGACCCAGTGCAGAAGAGATCTTGGAGCAGCCATTGCTGAGTCTTCGGCGCAGGTAAACACAGCAGGGTACTTTGGAGATGGGAACCCCCTTAGTGCAGGGTTTTATGTACAGGGTGATGAGAATTCTCATGGTTCTTTTCAGGGATATGGAGGAACAGGTGTCTCTCCTCAACAAGTCCAACAAGAGACCCAGGTGAGGAGAAGGGACTGCGCTGCATCGCCCCTGCTTGTCTGATATTGTGCTGATCATCTCTCGTGTTTTCTAAGGCCGGGCGCTGTCACTGAGGCCCCTGTTGCAGTGGTTACGTCTCGGAGCAGTGAAGTTTATGTGTGGGGAGGTGGAAAATCCACTCCGCAGAAGTTAGATGTGTTTAAGGGAGGGTGCCGTGCACGACAGGTGTGTGCCGGAGACGCTCATTTTGCAGTGGTGACGGTGGAGAAAGAGCTGTACTCTTGGGTGGTAAGTGCTGAGAGCAAAAGCTGTAAACCTTCAGTGTTTGCATTTACCTGACACCAGAACATCTCCCCAGAACATGCAGGGAGGCTCAAAGCTGCATGGTCAACTGGGCCACGGGGACCGTGCCTCATACCGGCAACCAAAACACGTGGAGAAGCTGCAGGGCAAATCTGTGCAAGAAGTCAGCTGTGGTGGAGATTTCACCATGTGTATTGCCGGTGAGTGAGGAGAGCCATCTGATGCTCCCTGTGCATCGCGCTGAGAGTAAGTGTTTGTTCCTGTTGTGCAGATGAGGGTCAGCTCTACTCCTTTGGCTCGGATTACTATGGCTGCCTGGGAGTGGGTCAAAGCCTGGGCTCTGAGGTCCTAGAGCCCATTCTGGTGGATTTCTTCCTGAATGAACCCATTGAACAGGTGTCATGTGGTGATAGTCACGTCATGGTTCTGACTCACAGCAAGTGCGTGTACTCGTGGGGCTGCGGCGAGTACGGTACGTGCACTCCATTCTGCGCCCTTCACACTGATGATTGGAGGGTGCAGCTGTGACCTGTTTCCTCTGTGCAGGACGCTTGGGCCTGGACTCGGAGGACGATGTCTCTGCTCCCCAGAAGGTGACTTTCCGGCCTCTGCTCTCTCTTCGTTTGCATGTGAGATCTGCTGTGACATGATTTCCTGTTGCCAGGTGGAGGTGCAGCGCGGCCTGTGCATCGTCAGTGTTAGCTGTGGCTCAGACGGCAGTTTCCTGCTCACCCAGTCTGGGAAAGTTCTTGCCTGTGGCCTAAATGAACACAACAAGCTTGGCTTAAATCAGTGCACCGCGGGCATCATCAATCACGAGGTATGTGAGTGAGCACCTAGTGAATGCACACAGCTGGTGTTCTGCTGCTCTGTGTGATGGCATCACTCTTTGCCCGTAGGCTTATCGTGAAGTACCCTACACCACTTCACTGACTCTCGCCAGGCAACTCTCCTTCTACAAAGTGCGAAGCATCTCGCCTGGAAAGACCCATACAGCCGCCATTGATGGTGAGGAGTGAACGTTGCCCCCAAACCACCTCCCGTCTGGGTTACCTGGGTTCTCAAGTCTGCCCTCCATTTCTTTAGAGCGTGGCCGTCTTCTGACATTTGGATCTAACAAGTGTGGCCAGCTGGGTGTGGGCGACTATCGGAAGCATCTGGGCATCAACCTCCTGGGTGGACCTCTTGGTGGAAAGCAGGTGATTAGAGTGTCCTGTGGGGACGAGTTCACCATTGCAGCCACTGATGGTGAGTGACTGATCGCTGGGGGGATGGCGCCGGCTGAATGATCCCTCTCTCCACAATCCGTTGGCTTTTCTTTCAGATAATCATATCTTTGCTTGGGGAAATGGTGGAAATGGCCGTCTGGCTATGACCCCAAATGAGCGGCCTCAAGGCCCTGACATCTGTACCTCCTGGCCACGTCCAATATTTGGCTCCTTGCATCATGTGACTGATCTTTCGTGCCGTGGCTGGCACACGATCCTGATTGTGGGTGAGTGGGCACCTTGGTGTGTGGCAGCAGCTTTGGTGGTGCCTCCGGTCATGGTTACTCTGCTCCCTTACTTATTGATATTTTTTGACAGAGAAAGTCCTGAACTCCAAAACAATTCGCTCTAACAGCAGTGGTCTGTCCATTGGAACACGTGAGTGGCCATTGTGCAGGGAGGGAGGGGTGACTGCTCTTCTGGAATCTGGAGAGATGAATCCTCTTCTTCCCCCACAGTCGCACAGAGCTGCTCGTCGCAGAGCTCTGCGGGGGGCGATGGAGACAGTGCCAGTGAGTCAGTGTCGTCGGAGCCCAGTGATGGCTTTCCTAGGACTATGGAGGCAGAACCAGAGACCAGCCCCTTTAATACCACTGGAAACATGGAGAGCAGCGCCTGCCCCAGCTGGCTGCGACAGGTATTAGGCTGGCCAGTATTAGGGCAGGAGCGCCACAGCACTATGTACTGACCACAGGGAGATGGCTTTCTCCCTTTGCAGGAGCTGGAAGAGGCAGAGTTCATCCCGATGCCCGATACACCTTCCTTTCAGGAGATGGAGTTCTCGCAGGACATGCCTCCACCATTAGAAGAGCTGCACCAGACCCCCGCAGAAGCTCCGGCACTGGTCCAGCAGGTAATGGGGGACTGTGGAGGGGGCAGTGGGGCTGTGTGGACACTACATGGTCCGTCCTGTCTTTCCAGGAGCCACAGTCCTGTGTGTGCAGCGCTCTGCAGGAAGAGGTGAAGAGACTGCAGGGACTGGTGATCACCTGTATGAGTGAGCAGGAGAGTCTGCGCAGAGACAATGCCCGGCTGACCGTGCTGGTCCAGGAGCTTGAGGACAAGCTGCAGGCAGTGATGCAGGTAGGTGTGAAGCGCTAAGCAGCGCCACTCCACAAGCACTGTTCACTGGGGGAAGTGACGCTTTTTGTCTTTCAGCAGGGTCTGGCGGTTAGTAAACAAGGGGAGACCATCCAGGTGCTGCAGAGACAGGTAATGCCCCCCCCCCATGCTGCAGTGATAGAACTGGTGCAGGGCCGCTGCTGAACCCATGGGATCCTGACAATCCCGAGAACTAGAGGCCGGGGCAGAGCTGATCTTGTCGGCAGGAATCTTCTGTATCCAGTTGCAGGGGGAGGAGCCAGACAACTGAGCGCACAATAGGCTGACACCCCTGCTTGGGGTCAGCACGCACTGGAATACTGCTGTTCATGTGAGCCCAGCTGCCAATGACAAGGCAACCTCTGCCGGTGGGAAGCTGCCCTCGCCTCTGCCGGTGGGAAGCTGCCCTCGCCTCTGCCGGTGGGAAGCTGCCCTCGCCTCTGCCGGTGGGAAGCTGCCCTCGCCTCTGCCGGTGGGAAGCTGCCCTCGCCTCTGCCGGTGGGAAGCTGCCCTCGCCTCTGCCGGTGGGAAGCTGCCCTCGCCTCTGCCGGTGGGAAGCTGCCCTCGCCTCTGCCGGTGGGAAGCTGCCCTCGCCTCTCCAGGTGGGAAGCTGCCCTCGCCTCTCCAGGTGGGAAGCTGCCCTCGCCTCTCCAGGTGGGAAGCTGCCCTCGCCTCTCCAGGTGGGAAGCTGCCCTCGCCTCTCCAGGTGGGAAGCTGCCCTCGCCTCTCCAGGTGGGAAGCTGCCCTCGCCTCTCCAGGTGGGAAGCTGCCCTCGCCTCTCCAGGTGGGAAGCTGCCCTCGCCTCTCCAGGTGGGAAGCTGCCCTCGCCTCTCCAGGTGGGAAGCTGCCCTGCTCAGTGTCCTCTGCATAAGACACAGAACATGCCCACTATGCTCTCCCATAGAGGTCAGTAGTGGATGGTAAGATCCCTCCGTGGCACATTAGGGTGCAGAGCATGCTCCCTACAATCTCCTGACAGCATATGGCTGATTGTAGCTCCTGCAATCATCTGCAGAAAACCGAGTAACGCCATCAGACAAGACAGTTAAAAATGTCTGTTTCTAGTTTTAATTAGGAAAAATTCCACTGAAAGGGTTGTTCTTGGACTATCCTTAGGCTGACGTTGAATCTAGGGCTCCACCCGTTGTGTAGTGGCCGGAGCTGGTACTGCAGCGCTGCACAGGGGATGGAGCTTTGCATTTGGGAGGCCTGAATCCTGCAACTGGGGTCAGGCCTCCCCGATCAGATCCTGAGGGTATGTCCTGAATGTACTGCAGGTAGGTGCAGCCTGCCCCCGTCCTGCATTGTTGGGGGCATTTAGGACTTGCACAGAGCCGTTATGTTCCATTCTTCTTCCTGCAGGTGGCGCTCTGTATGAAGGGGGCATCCTCTGCTGGTGGCAGCACAGAAGCCTCCAGAGAAGACTGTGACGAGGGCTCGTGGTGCTTCCTGGGCGCAGACCCCTGCCGCTCTGCTTCTGGGACCTCCATGTGATGGCGTCGCGTTCCTGTCATGAAGAGAGAGACTTGTCAGTGCCTTATCTGAGCGCAGCGCCCCCTCGGGGCCCGGAGACCAGGGGTGGACGGCTGGGCGCATTTCATTGCCAAACAGGACAGTTTGTTTCTGCACGGCTGCCTTTCATTTTGCCAAAGATGTCCCGGCTGAAAGTGGCGGTGGACAGCGCGAGGGGCCCGGCCCCCGGCAGTGTTCGGTCCCTTCCAGCCCCTCTCACACCCAATGTGAAATAAAGCACTGTGTGAAGCCGCCGCTGTGCTGACCTCTCGCATACGGAATAAGTAAGTGCCCCCTGCACCGGGCCTAGTACAGGGGCTGCCAGCCATCCACGCTTACACCGCAGCCGTGGCGCCATTGCCCAGACGCCCAGTCTTTGACCTGAGGCATTTTCCCCCCTCTCTGCGATGTTTGAGGGCGTCCCCCTACAGCTGGCATCCTCAAACTGCGGCTACAACTCCCACAATGCCTTGCTGTAGGCTGTTTGGGCATGCTGGGAGTTGTAGTTTTGCAACAGCTGGAGGGCCGCAGTTTGAGTATGCCTGCCCTACAGCATCTTGATGGGGCTCACGTCCAGACTTTCCATGTCACTCCATTGACTTGTAAGGGTTATACGTCACTGGCCGCCTATACATACCCCTCTACAGGTATATAAGTACCCGGCCGCCAATACATGCCCCTCTAGAGGTATATAAGTACCCGGCCGCCTATACGTGCCCCTCTACAGGTATATAAGTACCCGGCCGCCTATACGTGCCCCTCTACAGGTATATAAGTACCCGGCCGCCAATACATGCCTCTCTAGAGGTATATAAGTACCCGGCCACCTATACATGCCCCTCTAGAGGTATATAAGTACCCGGCCGCCTATACGTGCCCCTCTACAGGTATATAAGTACCCGGCCGCCAATACATGCCCCTCTACAGGTATATAAGTACCCGGCCGCCTATACGTGCCCCTCTACAGGTATATAAGTACCCGGCCGCCTATACATGCCCCTCTACAGGTATATAAGTACCCGGCCGCCTATACGTACCCCTCTACAGGTATATAAGTACCCGGCCGCCAATACATGCCCCTCTAGAGGTATATAAGTACCCGGCCACCTATACATGCCCCTCTAGAGGTATATAAGTACCCGGCCGCCTATACGTGCCCCTCTACAGGTATATAAGTACCCGGCCGCCTATACGTGCCCCTCTACAGGTATATAAGTACCCAGCCGCCTATACATACCCCTCTACAGGTATATAAGTACCCAGCCACCTATACATACCCCTCTACAGGTATATAAGTACCCAGCCACCTATACGTACCCCTCTACAGGTATATAAGTACCCAGCCGCCTATACGTACCCCTCTACAGGTATATAAGTACCCAGCCGCCTATACATACCCCTCTACAGGTATATAAGTACCCGGTCACCTATACATACCCCTCTACGGGTATATAAGTACCCGGCCGCCTATACGTGCCCCTCTACAGGTATATAAGTACCCGGCCGCCTATACGTGCCCCTCTACAGGTATATAAGTACCCGGCCGCCTATACATACCCCTCTACAGGTATATAAGTACCCGGCCACCTATACATACCCCTCTACAGGTATATAAGTACCCAGCCACCTATACGTACCCCTCTACAGGTATATAAGTACCCAGCCGCCTATACGTACCCCTCTACAGGTATATAAGTACCCAGCCGCCTATACGTACCCCTCTACAGGTATATAAGTACCCAGCCGCCTATACATACCCCTCTACAGGTATATAAGTACCCAGCCGCCTATACATACCCCTCTACAGGTATATAAGTACCCAGCCGCCTATACATACCCCTCTACAGGTATATAAGTACCCGGCCACCTATACATACCCCTCTACAGGTATATAAGTACCCGGCCGCCTATACATACCCCTCTACAGGTATATAAGTACCCGGCCACCTATACATACCCCTCTACAGGTATATAAGTACCCGGCCACCTATACATACCCCTCTACAGGTATATAAGTATCCAGCCGCCTATACGTGCCCCTCTACAGGTATATAAGTACCCGGCCGCCTATATGTGCCCCTCTACAGGTATATAAGTACCCGGCCACCTATACGTGCCCCTCTACAGGTATATAAGTACCCGGCCACCTATACATGCCCCTCTACAGGTATATAAGTACCCAGCCGCCTATACATACCCCTCTACAGGTATATAAGTATCCAGCCGCCTATACATACCCCTCTACAGGTATATAAGTACCCGGCCACCTATACATACCCCTCTACAGGTATATAAGTACCCAGCCGCCTATACATACCCCTCTACAGGTATATAAGTACCCGGCCGCCTATACATACCCCTCTACAGGTATATAAGTACCCGGTCACCTATACATACCCCTCTACAGGTATATAAGTACCCGGCCGCCTATACATACCCCTCTACAGGTATATAAGTACCCGGCCGCCTATACATACCCCTCTACAGGTATATAAGTACCCAGCCGCCTATACATACCCCTCTACAGGTATATAAGTACCCGGTCGCCTATACATACCCCTCTACAGGTATATAAGTACCCGGTCACCTATACATACCCCTCTACAGGTATATAAGTACCCAGCCGCCTATACATACCCCTCTACAGGTATATAAGTACCCGGCCACCTATACATACCCCTCTACAGGTATATAAGTACCCGGCCGCCTATACATACCCCTCTACAGGTATATAAGTACCCGGCCACCTATACATACCCCTCTACAGGTATATAAGTACCCGGCCGCCTATACATACCCCTCTACAGGTATATAAGTACCCCGGCCGCCTATACATACCCCTCTACAGGTATATAAGTACCCGGTCACCTATACATACCCCTCTACAGGTATATAAGTACCCGGTCACCTATACATACCCCTCTACAGGTATATAAGTACCCTGCCGCCTATACGTACCCCTCTACAGGTATATAAGTACCCGGTCACCTATACATACCCCTCTACAGGTATATAAGTACCCGGTCACCTATACATACCCCTCTACAGGTATATAAGTACCCGGTCACCTATACGTACCCCTCTACAGGTATATAAGTACCCAGCCGCCTATACATACCCCTCTACAGGTATATAAGTACCCGGTCACCTATACATACCCCTCTACAGGTATATAAGTACCCGGTCACCTATACATACCCCTCTACAGGTATATAAGTACCCGGCCGCCTATACGTACCCCTCTACAGGTATATAAGTACCCAGCCGCCTATACGTACCCCTCTACAGGTATATAAGTACCCAGCCGCCTATACATACCCCTCTACAGGTATGTAAGTACCCGGTCACCTATACATACCCCTCTACAGGTATATAAGTACCCAGCCACCTATACATGCCCCTCTACAGGTATATAAGTACCCAGCCCCCTTTACATACCCCTCTACAGGTATATAAGTATCCAGCCGCCTATACATACCCCTCTACAGGTATATAAGTACCCGGCCGCCTATATGTGCCCCTCTACAGGTATATAAGTACCCAGCCACCTATACATACCCCTCTAGAGGTATATAAGTACCCGGCCACCTATACATACCCCTCTAGAGGTATATAAGTACCCGGCCACCTATACGTACCCCTCTACAGGTATATAAGTACCCGGTCACCTATACGTGCCCCTCAGTCCATATAAAACACTATCCCAGGGGGTCTACTCTAATACCTGAACACCAATACTTGAATCAACCAATAGCCCGATACAAATGCACACGAGATAAAATATAGTACAACCGTTTATTGGACATTATATAAATCCATATAGTATAGAAATAAGGCGGCTCTCTGACTCGAAAAGATGGAGTAAGGTGCTGAATCCAGACAAAGCATACCCAACGCGAGAGAGGGTGGCCCTCAAAACGTGCGATGTATGGATTCAGGGCTAAATATTTGGTAGGATAATCAGAAAAATGTATCAAATTTAAAATACATATCTGTAATCTGAATAGAAGAAAGCTAATTATAGTGACAGCATATCAATAGCAGAAAATCCTGCTGGAAAAAGAAAGGGAATAAAAGTCCTAAAAATCTATAAAAAACACTGTTAAAAAAGGATCTATTGAAACAATACAGTCTCAGGTTGTGATATCTGGTGTCTCAGTGTACAATGTGCTAGTGTCCATAACATGATGACCCCGATCTATCGTATAATATCGACTTGTGAAGGGACCGCGCGCCTCCACCCTCTCTCAGCCCAGTCAGACGGACACCATCTTACATAGGACACCACAGACATTGTAAAGACAACTGAACAGATACAATACAGTCTCAGGTTGTGATATCTGGTATCTCAGTGTACAATGTGCTAGTGCCCATAACATCTATCGTATAATATCCCCGTACATAACCCCGATCTATCGTATAATATCCCCGTACATAACCCCGATCTATCGTATAATATCCCCGTACATAACCCCGATCTATCGTATAATATCCCCGTACATAACCCCGATCTATCGTATAATATCCCCGTACATAACCCCGATCTATCGTATAATATCCCCGTACATAACCCCGATCTATCGTATAATATCCCCGTACATAACCCCGATCTATCGTATAATATCCCCGTACATAACCCCGATCTATCGTATAATATCCCCGTACATAACCCCGATCTATCGTATAATATCCCCGTACATAACCCCGATCTATCGTATAATATCCCCGTACATAACCCCGATCTATCGTATAATATCGACTTGTGAAGGGACCGCTCGCCTCCACCCTCTCTCAGCCCAGTCAGACGGACACCATCTTACATAGGACACCACAGACATTGTAAAGACAACGGAACAGATACAATACAGTCTCAGGTTGTGATATCTGGTATCTCAGTGTACAATGTGCTAGTGCCCATAACATGATGACCCCGATATATCGTATAATATCCCCGTACATAACCCCGATCTATCGTATAATATCGACTTGTGAAGGAACGTCTTCGTGAACCTGTAGGGAGAGAGTCCAGGCTCATACTATGGTATCCGGAAATGTAATGCAGTATACCGTATTTTTCGCCCTATAAGACGCACCGGCCCATAAGACGCACCTAGGTTTTTGGGGAGGAAAATAAGAAAAAAAATAATTTTTAACCAAAAGGTGTGCTGTGGGTTTGGAACGAATGGTGGCCTCTGGTATGTCTCGATTAATAAATCTAAGAGTTCTACTTTTGTTTGACTGATGTTGGCCGTCAGTGTCGTGTTTCTCCCTCGTATCGCTCCAAATAAAGATGATATCGCCGCCATAGTACCAGGCTCGTCCCCAGCAGTGGGGTGATGAAATCGTGTTCCCACAACCTGGTACCCAGGGCGGCCCCGCGTTGTTAATTGTGGGTAAGAATAAAAATAACTCCATCTATTAAAAAATGAATTTGGTCAATGTGTGAGTCTGGCAGTGATTGGTAACAGGATACAGCGAGCTGACGTCCATCGTGTAGCCAGTGGTTTTCATATTGTATCTGTTCAGTTGTCTTTACAATGTCTGTGGTGTCCTATGTAAGATGGTGTCCGTCTGACTGGGCTGAGAGAGGGTGGAGGTGAGCGGTCCCTTCACAAGTCGATATTATACGATATATCGGGGTCATCATGTTATGGGCACTAGCACATTGTACACTGAGATACCAGATATCACAACCTGAGACTGTATTGTATCTGTTCAGTTGTCTTTACAATGTCTGTGGTGTCCTATGTAAGATGGTGTCCGTCTGACTGGGCTGAGAGAGGGTGGAGGTGAGCGGTCCCTTCACAAGTCGATATTATACGATATATCGGGGTCATCATGTTATGGGCACTAGCACATTGTACACTGAGATACCAGATATCACAACCTGAGACTGTATTGTATCTGTTCAGTTGTCTTTACAATGTCTGTGGTGTCCTAAGTAAGATGGTGTCCGTCTGACTGTGGGCTGAGAGAGGGTGGAGGCGAGCGGTCCCTTCACAAGTCGATATTATATGATATATCGGGGTCATCATGTTATGGACACTAGGACATTGTACACTGAGACACCAGATATCACAACCTGAGACTGTATTGTATCTGTTCAGTTGTCTTTACAATGTCTGTGGTGTCCTATGTAAGATGGTGTCCGTCTGACTGTGGGCTGAGAGAGGGTGGAGGCGCGCGGTCCCTTCACAAGTCGATATTATACGATAGATCGGGGTCATCATGTTATGGACACTAGCACATTGTACACTGAGACACCAGATATCACAACCTGAGACTGTATTGTATCTGTTCAGTTGTCTTTACAATGTCTGTGGTGTCCTATGTAAGATGGTGTCCGTCTGACTGTGGGCTGAGAGGGTGGAGGCGAGTGGTCCCTTCACAAGTCGATATTATACGATAGATCGGGGTCATCATGTTATGGACACTAGCACATTGTACACTGAGATACCAGATATCACAACCTGAGACTGTATTGTATCTGTTCAGTTGTCTTTACAATGTCTGTGGTGTCCTATGTAAGATGGTGTCCGTCTGACTGTGGGCTGAGAGAGGGTGGAGGCGAGTGGTCCCTTCACAAGTCGATATTATACGATATATCGGGGTCATCATGTTATGGACACTAGCACATTGTACACTGAGATACCAGATATCACAACCTGAGACTGTATTGTATCTGTTCAGTTGTCTTTACAATGTCTGTGGTGTCCTATGTAAGATGGTGTCCGTCTGACTGGGCTGAGAGAGGGTGGAGGTGAGCGGTCCCTTCACAAGTCGATATTATACGATATATCGGGGTCATCATGTTATGGACACTAGCACATTGTACACTGAGATACCAGATATCACAACCTGAGACTGTATTGTATCTGTTCAGTTGTCTTTACAATGTCTGTGGTGTCCTATGTAAGATGGTGTCCGTCTGACTGGGCTGAGAGAGGGTGGAGGTGAGCGGTCCCTTCACAAGTCGATATTATATGATATATCGGGGTCATCATGTTATGGACACTAGCACATTGTACACTGAGATACCAGATATCACAACCTGAGACTGTATTGTTTCAATAGATCCTTTTTTAACAGAGTTTTTTTATAGATTTTTAGGACTCGCTCACCCGTCATGATTAGGCGGCTCGCATCATGAAAGCGCGCCGCTCATCACTGTGCAACAGACGCCGAGCGCTCCCACGCACCACAGCCAGGAAATGGATGACGTGTGGTGCGGGGAAACGTCCACGCCCGTCACCAAGGGAACAAGCCGTACAGAGCGTCACACGATGCGACCGCCCCGCGCATGTGCGGGAAGCGTCCAACCTTAGGTAAAAAGCCTAAAATGCTGCAGAGACCAGACCAGTATTGGAGCAGGGTCCGTACCCCATATTGTGCACAGAATAATATAATCTGTGTACATTTAACAGCCATGATTATACCAAAGCCCTAAAACGTGCGAACCCCGAGTATATAACCAGCGCTGTGACAGGACTAGGAATAAAGGGATTATAGAGGGCAAAGAATAAAGTGACGTGTGCAAAACCCCAAACGAAAGGCGCGATCAGTAATAAGAAGTGAGGTGCGAGAAATCCGGACAAAAACACGAATAAAATAGTCCTAAATACGTGACAGTTATAATACATAAAGTGTTCTATAATCTAAGGTGTCTTGTGCACAACACAGAGGATATCCTCCCCATTCTATAATCTAAGGCGTCTTGTGCACAACACAGAGGATATCCTCCCCATTCTATAATCTAAGGCGTCTTGTGCACAACACTGAGGATATCCTCCCCATTCTATAATCTAAGGTGTTGCCTCTTTGAGTGGGACCTACTCAGACAAAAAGGCACAGCGCAGTGCGGTGACAAAGCGGCACTGCCCTGGTAGGTAGCGGCACTGTTCACATGGTGCAGTACTGCGTGGTGGCCTTTGTTTTTGTGATGCTGTTCTGGTGGGTTGGTGGGACCTAGTGCCATGGGTGGCATTGTCAGACAGCAGGGTTGCTGTTTTGACTCCTGGGTCCCGCCGCCTACCAGGGCAGTGCCGCTTTGTCACCGCACTGCGCTGCGCCCTTTTGTCAGAGTAGGTCCCACTCAAAGAGGCGACCTTGACGTGGTGAGTGGGCTTATGCCTTTTGATCAAAATGTACACTAATGCCTCTTGTACAGCATGCAGTATGGGG